>NC_134489.1:50144064-50444064 GCF_040206685.1 Ascaphus truei | reverse complement strand
ATAAACCCACCCACAGACAGTGGTATGGACCTTAATGGGTCTCATCAGTGTGGGGTTGGTTATACTGGCTATGCAAAAATGAAGCAAGATAGGTTTAACCATAGTTGGTTAAGTTATGGTGGGTTCAAAAAGTGACAAAACCCCTCCACAGCAAAGCATATAGCAAATGGAAATATTGCTGTATGCTCATTTGCATGTCTTAGACAGGTCTGCAACCCCGCCTTTCACCATTATCACCCAGCACACAGCACTTCCACTGCAGCAAGGGATTCTGGAAAATGATATGCAAATGCACACATAGTGCCACCTCTTGCTTCAAAACCATTAATATGGCTTAAGATATATATATATATATATATATATTGTGACAAACGGCTTACTCCGGGGCTCCGCCGTCTGTCCGGGACTGTTAGAACACGGTCTTTTAGGGTAGGTTAAATGATGAGACGTCACGTACTGTTCCTTTAAACAGGCTATGCCTGGTTTATTCAGTCCCAGGCACTGAGACTGCCACAGTTTTAACAGAAAACAAAGCCAAACAAAAAGCTGCTCGTCTGAGCGATAACTTAAACTTAGATGTCCCTGACTCAGAGTTGGAAGTGGCTTGTCCACTTCCACCAACAAAATAAGTACCTTTGCAGTCTTTAGACAAACTAACAGAATGAATGAAGCGATTTGGGAAAGAGGCTTTCTCACCCCTCTGCAGTTCAGCAGCCTTCCAGGCTCTTGGGCGGGGCCCAGAGGAAACAGGAAACAGGTCTTATATACCTGAACTCTAATCAGCATGACAGGTGACAGAAAACAGGCAGCAGACAAACTGTGGAATGGAGTGCCTGTACCACGAGGCTGCCCTGTTCAGCTTAGACAGGACAGAAACTGTTCAGTATCCTGGGAGCCCTGTATATGGAGTTTATTACCAACCCCTGGTTTCTGTCACATATCCTCCCCCCCAGCTCAGACCTCGAGGGGTGAGCGACCATGGATATTAGGGAGTGCATCCTTGACAACCCGTCGGCATTGCCATGTTTGTGCCCCGACCTGTGTTCCACAGAAAATTTAAAGGGCTGTAGGCTTAGGAACCACCTGGTCACCCTAGCGTTCTTCTCCCTATTTTGACACATCCAGGTAAGGGGTGCATGATCTGTGACCAATCGGAACTTTCTCCCCAACAGATAATACTTGAGTGTCTCTACAGCCCACTTTATTGCGAGACACTCTTTCTCGACTATGGAGTAATTTTTCTCCTGGGGATTTAGTTTCCTACTTAAATAAAGGATGGGGTGCTCCTCCCCTTGAGACTCCTGGGAGAGTACCGCCCCCAGCCCTACCTCAGATGCGTCGGTTTGGACTACGAACTCTTTGGAGAAGTCAGGTGTGACCAACACTGGTTGGGCACAGAGAGCTTCTTTCAGGCTTCTAAAGGCCTGTTCGGCTTCGGGGAACCATTTTACCATTAGCGGTCCTCTTGCTTTTGTGAGGTCGGTTAGTGGGGTTGCCTTAGTTGCAAAATTGGGAATAAACCTCCTATAGTAGCCAATTAACCCCAAAAAGGTCCTTACTTGTTTTTTTGTGACTGGCCTTGGCCAATTTTGTATCGCCTCTACTTTGAGTGTTTGTGGTTTGAGTAACCCTCTACCAATAGAATACCCCAGATACTTGGCCTCCTCCAGACCAATAGTGCATTTAGCGGGGTTAGCAGTTAGTCCAGCAGACCGAACTGCGTCGAGCACAGCTTGGACCTTTGGAAGGTGGGACTGCCAATCTTCACTATGGATTACCACATCATCCAGGTAGGCGGCAGCGTACCGAACATGTGGTTTTAAAATTTTATCCATCATTCTTTGGAATGTGGCGGGAGCTCCATGTAAGCCAAAAGGCAGCACCTTATATTGAAAGAGGCCGTCTGGGGTTGAGAAGGCTGTTTTTTCTTTTGCCCTTTCTGTGAGGGGAACCTGCCAGTACCCTTTTGTTAGGTCTAGGGTTGTGAGATATCGGGCTTTGCCCAGTCTCTCTACAAGTTCATCCACCCTGGGCATAGGATAAGTATCAAATTTTGACACCGCGTTTAGTTTCCGGTAGTCATTACAAAACCTTGTTGTACCGTCTGGCTTTGGGACTAAAACTATAGGGCTGTTCCACCCACTTTGGGATTCCTCAATTACGCCTAGTTTTACCTGGCTGTGTAGAGAAGATTTCTTTGTTCCTTCTCACTAAACTCTGGACCTCTCGTTTTTGATGCACGGACAGTGTTTCAGCTATGCTAACCTCTGGGTCAGTTTCTTGATTCTCTGACGGACCTGGGGGTACTAGGGTTAACAAGACCTCTCTATCTTTCCAGGGCTTGAGTAGGTTTATATGGTAAATTTGCTCAGGTTTCCTCCTACCTGGCTGCCTTACCCTATAATTTACTTCTCCCACTCTTTCCAAGACCTCATATGGCCCATGCCATTTAGCAAGGAATTTACTCTCCACGGTGGGAACCAGAACTAGTACCCTATCACCTGGAAAAAAAATTCTGACCCTAGCACCCTTATTATACGTATTCCTTTGTGCTTCTTGAGCTTTCTCCATGTGTTCCCTCACTATGGGTAGGACTGCAGCAATGCGGTCCTGCATTTGGGCAACATGCTCTATTACACTTCTGTAAGGGGTAACCTCGTGTTCCCAAGTTTCTTTGGCTATATCCAGTAAGCCCCTTGGATGTCGGCCATACAATAGTTCAAACGGGGAGAAGCCTGTGGATGACTGGGGAACTTCCCTAATGGCAAATAACAGGTATGGTAACAAACAGTCCCAGTTTTTCCCATCCTTATCGACCGCCCGGCGTAACATGCTCTTTAAGGTTTTATTGAACCTTTCCACTAAACCATCTGTTTGTGGATGATAGACTGAGGTTCTGAGATGCTTGATTTTTAGGAGTTTACATAGCTCTTTTGTTACTTGG
The DNA here is from genome assembly GCF_040206685.1 of Ascaphus truei. Classification (NCBI taxonomy): domain Eukaryota; kingdom Metazoa; phylum Chordata; class Amphibia; order Anura; family Ascaphidae; genus Ascaphus; species Ascaphus truei. Next base: position 50,441,120 of record NC_134489.1, on the reverse strand, counting down.
GACATAAATGGTGTTCCCTGGTCAGATAAGATCTCTTTAGGAATCCCGACCCGGGAAAACAGAACTACTAACTCTTTTGCTATGTTTTTAGCTGAGGTGCTACGTAGGGGAACTGCCTCCGGATATCGGGTAGCATAATCTAATATTACCAATATATGCTGATGTCCCCTAGCAGACTTTATTAGGGGTCCTACTAGATCCATAGCAATCCGGTCAAATGGTACCTCTATTATGGGAAGGGGTACCAATGGGCTGCGGTATGCTTTGAACGGGGCGGTGATCTGACATTCTGGGCATGAGGAACAATAGTTTGTAATTTCTGCCAGAACCCCAGGCCAATAAAAGCTTCGGAGAACCTTTTCTTTTGTCTTTTCCACCCCTAGGTGTCCCCCCAATGGATGACTATGTGCGAGGTGTAATACTACGTTACGGAATGTCCGTGGTACCAACAATTGTTTAGTTGTAACTGATTTTCTTTTATCAACCCGATATACTAGGTCGTTCTCTACCTCGAAGTAGGGGTAAGCAAGTGACCTATCTGGTTGGCCATGAGTACTATTCTGGTCCCGTATATTTCCCCTTGCTACCGCTAATGTGGGGTCCTCCCACTGGGCCTTCTTAAAACTCCCAGGACTGACCTCTAGGTCAGCGAGGGTCTTATCCTGTACTGGGGTGGTAAGTGCCTGATCAACATCTTGATTTGGGGTATTCCCTACCAAAGTAGTGATGGGGAAGGGAATTTCACAGCACTCCTCCTTTTCCCCCTTCTTATTTGGGCCCTCGTCAACCTCCATTTCTGAAAAAGGGAAAGGATTTGTTTCTTCTAACACTTCGTTATGGTCTGCTATTGAACTCTGGGCGCTATTCTGAGCTGGGGACCACATTTTTAGAAAATGGGGAAAGTCGGTCCCTATTAACACATCATGTGCCAGTTTGGGTACAACACCCACCTTGAAATCTAAAGAACCAAATTCTGTTTCAAAAAAACATCAACAGTGGAATATTCATGATTATCCCCATGTATACAACAAATTGCCACTCTTTGTGAACTGTTTACCTGTTTCTTCTTAATGGGCAATAGGTATTCGGACACTAGTGTGACCATACTCCCAGAGTCAAGAAGTGCCCGAACCCTCTTACCATTAACCTTTACAAATGCCCACAGATGGTTATTCAAGGGGTCCTCTGGGCTAGGGCCCATACATTGGGACAACAGCGAATAAGGTTCCACGCTGTTGCATTGCATGGGCTCATCATTTAGTGGGCAGATTTTTGCTGTGTGGCCCCTCTCATGACAATTTACACATTTAGGTACATAGTCTGTGTCCCACTTAGAGCCTTTTCCCGGCTCCCCATGTTGGCTATTGCCCTTAGTGTGCGAACCACTGTTGCTGGGGCGGCGTGAAGGTGGTCGCCGCTCTTCAGCGCCCCTTAACCCCGGTACCCTTTTACCGTCTCTGGAAGAGTCCTGGAACCTCGGATAGTGGGGTTGCTCCACGACTGTGGGTTGCGGGTGCTCTTCTGCTGCACTGTAACTTTCTACAAGGGCCACAAGCTCATCCGCATTGTGGGGGTCACTCCGACTGACCCAACGGCGTAAGGCAGAGGGAAGTTTCCTCAAGAACTGGTCCATGACCAACCGTTCCACGATGTGGCTTGCTGAGTTGATCTCGGGTTGTAGCCACTTCCGGGCGAGGTGGATGAGGTCATACATCTGGCTTCGGGTGGCTTTATCCATCGTGAAGGACCATGCGTGAAACCTTTGGGCACGAACAGCCGTGGTTACGCCGAGGCGGGCGAGGATCTCGAACTTCAATTTTGCACAGACGTTAGCTTCGGCTGGCTCTAGATCAAAGTAAGCCTTCTGGGGTTCGCCGCTTAGGAAGGGTGCGATTAGACCAGCCCACTCAGCTTCTGGCCATCCCTCTCTCTGTGCCGTGCGTTCAAACGTGAGAAGATAGGCTTCCACATCATCCGAGGGTCCCATCTTCTGAAGGTAGTGGCTTGCCCTGGTCATTTTCGGAACTGGGGCTGCCTCTGCCTTTGGAAGGTTACTGATAGTCCCCCTCAGGATCTCGAGTTCCTGCTGTAAGCCCTGAGCGAACCGCTTTTGCTCCTCTCTCAGCAGGCGGTTTGTCTCTTGCTGGTTTGCATTAGTCTCTTGCTGGGCTATTAACAGCTGTCGCTGGGTTTCACTCGCCTGTTGCTGGGCTTCATTCGCGTCTTTCTGGACAGCGACATTGCGTACCAGCGCACTCACCACGTCTTCCATCTTGTTTGGAGAGAGAGAAAAAAAAACCTTCTTTTTTTTTTTTTTTTTTTTTTTTAAAGTTCTTTAACCCCCAGACCTTTCAGTGTTCTGCCCGCATTCTCCACCATATGTGACAAACGGCTTACTCCGGGGCTCCGCCGTCTGTCCGGGACTGTTAGAACACGGTCTTTTAGGGTAGGTTAAATGATGAGACGTCACGTACTGTTCCTTTAAACAGGCTATGCCTGGTTTATTCAGTCCCAGGCACTGAGACTGCCACAGTTTAAACAGAAAACAAAGCCAAACAAAAAGCTGCTCGTCTGAGCGATAACTTAAACTTAGATGTCCCTGACTCAGAGTTGGAAGTGGCTTGTCCACTTCCACCAACAAAATAAGTACCTTTGCAGTCTTTAGACAAACTAACAGAATGAATGAAGCGATTTGGGAAAGAGGCTTTCTCACCCCTCTGCAGTTCAGCAGCCTTCCAGGCTCTTGGGCGGGGCCCAGAGGAAACAGGAAACAGGTCTTATATACCTGAACTCTAATCAGCATGACAGGTGACAGAAAACAGGCAGCAGACAAACTGTGGAATGGAGTGCCTGTACCACGAGGCTGCCCTGTTCAGCTTAGACAGGACAGAAACTGTTCAGTATCCTGGGAGCCCTGTATATGGAGTTTATTACCAACCCCTGGTTTCTGTCACAATATATATATTATACATATACACATACACACACACACATACATATATATATATATATATACAGTGGTTGACAAATCACCCAAAAATCTACTCGCCACACAAAAAAATCTACTCGCCACCTAGTACCAAACGTGTGCTGCTTGGGCCAATATTTACTCTCCCGGGGGTTAAATCCACTCGCCCGGGGCGAGCAAATGTATAGGTTTGTCGAACACTGTATATATATATATATATATATATATATATATATATATATATATATATATATATATATATATATACAGCTCAACCCCGTTATAGCGCGATCTGCTATAACGTGGATCCGCGGTTTGAGCACACACTCACTGCACACTGCATACATACATACATTCACAGCACACTGTATACACTCACAGCACACTGCACACACACTGACACACACACACAGCACACTGCATACACTCACAGCACACTGCATACATTCACAGCACACTGCACACACTCACAGCACACAGTACACACTCACAGCACACTGCATACATTCACAGCACACTGCACACACTCACAGCACACTGCACACACTCACAGCATACTGCACATACTCACAGCACACTGCACACACTCACACCACACTGCACACACTCACACCACACTGCACACACTCACAGCACACTGCATACACTCACAACACACTGCATACACTCACAGCACACTGCATACGCTCACAGCACACTGCATACGCTCACAGCACACTGCATACGCTCACAGCACACTGCACACACACACACTCACAGCACACTGCACACACTGACACACACACAATCAAATACATACACACACACACACACACAGACACACTGTCTCTTTAAGGGAGCTTGCTCTCGCAAGACAGAAGCAGAAGCAGGAAGCAGAGACAGGGAGAAGAGTTGCCAGATACCGGGTAAGTGCTGCAAGCTGTTGCCGCTGCCCCACCAGGTCTGGGAACGCTGGGAGAGTTCTCAGCCTTCCCCCTCCGGCGGACGCGGTACCACCACCACCAAAAATAAAATAAAAAACTTTAAAAAAAACCCCAAATAAATAAAAAATACATTTTGGCGTTATAACGGGGTTAAGCTGTGTATATATATATAGTGTTTGACAAATCCGCCCACATGCCCCGGGGACTGGATTTGAGCCCGTGGCGACCTCCTCATGGCCGCCCAAGCAGCGCACGCGGTTCTTTGTAATATTCCCTGCTCGCGCTGAGAAAAAACAGTCCCCCTACCTGATTGGTGACTTGACTTGGCGCGCTCCCAGGATTTTTTGTGGGGGCGTGGCCAGGCTCTATGTGAGCTCCCGCATCACAATTGGCCATTCCTTGAAGAAGTAAGTACTGCCACTGCCTCCCGCAATCCCTCTGATTCCCGAACTCCCTCTGCCTCCCACGGTCCCCATGCCTCTGCCTCCCTGTGACTCCCGCACTCCCTCTACCTCCCACGGTCCCCATGCCTCTGCCTCCCTGTGACTCCAGCACTCCCTCTGCCTCCCACGGTCCTCATGCCTCTGCCTCCCCGTGACTCCTGCACTCCCTCTGCCTCCCGCGGTCTCCATGCCTCTGCCTCCCCGTGACTCCCGCACTCCCTCTGCCTCCCGCGGTCTCCATGCCTCTGCCCCCCATGCCTCCCGCAGTCCCTCTGCCTCCCTATGACTCCTGCAGTCCCCATGACTACCGCAGTCCCCCGTGGTGGGCCCGCCGGAGCGGGAGGTGGTAGCATGGGTGCACCCGCAGGAGTGAGAGGTAGTAGCCCGCCGGAGGGGTGGGGGGTTCCTTCCCTAGGAGTGGGCAATGCGCTTCCCTTGCATCCCGGCACTGCCATGCCTCCAGCGTTCCCCTGCCTGCCATGGGTAAACTGTCTGGGTTGCGGGAGATGGGCGCGCGGGGGGGAAGGGCGGTCGTGGCTGGCGGCACGCGGCTGACCTCCAATTTGTGGTTTCAATCCCTGTATTGTGTGTGTGGGGGAGAGTGGGAGAGTGTGTATGTGGGAGAAAGTGTGTGTGGGAGAGACTGAGTTGATGTGAGTGTGTGTGTGACACAAGAAGTACCCACCAACCGACTTAGTCAGCCACCCACCCAGTCAGCCACCCAGTCAGTCAGCCATTCAGTCAGTCAGCCACCCAGTCAGTCAGTCAGCCACCCAGTCAGTCAGTCTCTCTCACTCTGTCTCTGTCTCTCACTCTGTCTCTCTGGATATCTTACCTATATATCTTAACTGCCCTATACCTACATTGAAATAACCTATACTGCTTTCTTCCAGATCTGACTCTCAAGCTTCACACGGGAGACATCGGAATCCCCCCTAACCCAGAAGACAGGTAGGGAACACCTCCCCTCCAACATATAACATTGCAGGAATGAGGGTACCTGGACATTGAGGGACTGCGGATCAGGTAAGATCCCAGGCGGGATTGCTGCTTTAGAAATTGTGAAGCGGGGGCATCAGGACACTGGTTAAGTGGTTATGGAAACTAGTCATTCACATCTGGCTTTCTTTTTTTTCAAGATCCGACATTTACACACACGTAATTACGTAACAAAGACTAATTGTAGTAAAGTATAAATGTAATACAATAAATAAACTTATGTCAAAAACTAATGTTATTAATTCTTACTAGGAATTTTCAAAAAATGTTTTAAAGAGGGGCGGAGCTATGTGGCAAGTAGATTTTTTGGTTCGGCGAGTAGATTTTTGGGTGATTTGTCGACCACTATTTATATATATATATATATATATATATATATATATATGTAAATATATATATATATATATATATATGTAAATGTAAATACAACTGTATGCTCATCTGCATGTCTTAGGCAGGTCTGCAACCCCGCCTTTCCCCATTATCACCCAGCACACAGCACTTCCACTGCAGCAAGGGATTCTGGGAAATGACATGCAAATGAGCACACAGTGCCACTTTTTGCTTCAAAAACCATTTTTAACATGGTTCCCTATAGGCTTAAGCTTGCTGCATGGTCACAGCTTTGAGCACAGCCAGGGTTAAGGTGCATACCCAGAAAACCACCCACAGACAGCTGTTTCGACCTTAATGGGTCTCATCAGTGTGGGGTTGATTAACTGGGTATGAAAAGAAGCTAAAGGATGGGCCAACCATAATACTGCGTTAAGTTATGGTGAGTAAAAAAAGTGACAAAAACCCCCCACAACAAAGCAAATATGCAAATGTAAATACAACTGTATGTTCATCTGCATGTCTTAGGCAGGTCTGCAACCCCGCCTTTCCCCATTATCACCCAGCACACAGCACTTCCACTGCAGCAAGGGATTCTGGGAAATTACATGCAAATGAGCACACAGTGCCACTTTTTGCTTCAAAAACCATTTTTAACATGGTTCCCTATAGGCTTAAGCTTGCTGCATGGTCACAGCTTTGAGCACAGCCAGGGTTAAGGTGCATACCCAGAAAACCACCCACAGACAGCTGTTTCGACCTTAATGGGTCTCATCAGTGTGGGGTTGATTAACTGGGTATGCAAAGAAGCTAGTATATATACTAGCTGAGAGATCCGGCGTTGCCCGGGATGTGAACCCTGAATAATGATGTGTAAATGTTGTATTATAATGTGTATTGCAACCTTGCAATTGCATGTGAAGGTTATGTAATTTTTTTCCAAAGTGTATTTTGAAGGTAAGAACAGTATAAAAGTCATGTGTCTGAGGCCAATTGTGCAAGTGTATGTTACTTGTTACGGTTGTTACGTGATCAAAATGTTCTTCTTGAAAACACTTGAGGAAAGATGGGTAGGTCCAGGGTGATGTGGGCTCGGGGGAGGGGGGGGTCATGCTCTGTGTGGGTGGGTGTTGCGGCCTCCGGAGGAGATGCGTGCGTTGTCCGGTGCTGATGTGTGAGTATCAGAGGGTGATGTGGGCTCGGGGGAAGGGGGGGGGTCGTGCTCTGTGTGGGTGGGTGTTGCGGCCTCCGGAGGAGATGCGTGCGTTGTCCGGTGCTGATGTGTGAGTATCAGAGGGTGATGTGGACTCGGGGGGGGGGGGTCGTGCTCTGTGAGGGTGTTGCGGCCTCCGGAGGAGATGCGTGCGTTGTCCGTTGCTTATGTGCGAGTATCAGAGGGTGATGTGGGCTTGGGGGGGGGGGGTCGTGCTCTGTGTGGGTGGGTGTTGCGGCCTCCGGAGGAGATGCGTGCGTTGTCCGGTGGCGATGTGGTTCTGTGGCGGTGAAAGTGAGTAGCTAGCAGAGTGTGTGTTTGTTTGCTGAGGGTGTGTCGTGTTGTGGCGGTGAAGGTGCGGTCCGGCGTGGTTGTGTTGAGGTGAAGGGGAGGGGTGTTGGCAGGGTAGGCCGGAGTGTGTGCGGGTCGTAGAGGGGCTGCGGTACCGGGAGAGGTGTGGCGTGTGGTCGTGGTCTGCATTGGTGGGGGTGGGGGCGAGGGGGGGGTTGTTAAGAGGCGGTGGCCGTCGGTGTGCGCTCCGTGAGCGTGCGGTGTGTGGAGGTGATCGTGCGCTGTTGTGTGAGGGTGGGGAATGTTGCAGTGGTGAAAACAATATTTATATAGCTAAGAGTGTGTACCTGATTCCGCAGTTCTTTTCGTGGTAGCAGGCGGTGAGGGTTTTGTGGGTTGAGAGCTGTGAAGCGTCGTCCCAGAGCAGTGAGGGTTACGTGCTGTGAAGCATTCCCAAATCTCCCAGAGCAGTGAGGGTTAGGTGCTGTGAAGCGTTCCCAAAGCTCAGTGAGGGGTGGGAGAGTGTGGCAGTGGTGTCAGTGTGTTGGCCGCAGGCCAATGAGAGGTGGGCGGGCCAAGGGAGCCATCTCATTGGCCTGAGGCGGAGTGACGGGCCTCAGGTCCAATGCGATTGCCCCTAGGGACAGAGGACAAACAGACAGACAGGCATACGACGGTTTGAGAAATATAAAGATATATATGTGTATATATATATATATATATATATATATAATAAGAGAAAGCAGTCACTGGCACTCCTGTATAGGCAAATAATCGTCTGGTGCTAGGGCCATAAATCAAATAGAGCATACTTTACCAACAGCAAGGATGGCAAAAAAGGCAACAGCACTCAGAGATGTAAGCACAAAAAGTGTATTCAGAAATAAATAACAGGTCCAACGTTTCGATCCACATAACGGGATCTTCCTCAGGGAGTTGTGCAAAGAACCACACACAGTGAGAACGCTATATAACATATCCCAAGTGCCTGACACACCCACCAATCAGTCAATTAATTAAAAATCGTGCGAAAATGCAGGTGAGTAGCGACATCAATGCATATACACAACAACTGAGTCAGAGTCCAATCAGCTGAGTCAGAGACCAAGCAGTGCGCTGTGGCACGTCCCTGTTGTCTAAGAGTGTAAGCGTCATGGTTGCCTAGGAGACTGGCTGGCGCATGCGCAGCTCCGACTATGCCGTAATCCGAAACGGGCCAAACGGGCAGAGTCTTAAGCCAGTGGAGAGTAAGTCAGGCACAATATTCCTGGTGCATAGAGGGAGGAGGTCCCCTGTTCGTGCGTCCCGCTAAGCGGGTTGGATCCACTGCACGCTCCCGATCGGGGATAAGATCTGTGGTTGCATGCGGCTGTTGTAGAGAGTCCTGTCACGTGACCCCAGCAAGGAGAGCGGAGCATCTGCGGAGCCATGGCAACCCCACACAAATACTGTCAGTGAGCAGATCAGCTAAGCACAATGAAAACATAATGTACTCAGCAGACACTGGAGATAGTGAAGCACATTATAGGACCCCAATTAAGTGATCCATTGCGGGTGATGTGTAAGCTGAATAAAGACATATGGGTCAATGAGTAAAATGTCATGGTCTCAGTAAAATTATGTCTGCACATAGCTAAATGGATGGAACAACCTGTATAAGGGCACAAAAATGCCAAACAACCAAATAGTGAGGGAAAGTGAAGTGGGAGACAAATGGGTATGGGAAATAGGTTAGAAGAATCCGAACAGATAGTCAAAAAGATATGTTAACACTGGCCACGTCATAATATGAACAAGAACATGGCATATCACATTAACACCTACTGACATATAGATAACATCAACAGCCCACTAAGAGCCAGCAAACAGATATCACAACAGGTCAAAAAGTCTAAATGGGCAGAAGCCCAATTAAAGGAAGCAGCCCAGGTTCAAGTCTTGATTCAGGCCCCTGCATTTTATGGTGTTCAATTTGTGGATCATTTTTGCCTCTAAATAAAGCAATAGTTTGTGTCTGTTGGCGCCCCACATTGGGGCGACTTCTTCAGGGTCTATATGTGAATCTATATACATAGGAAAAAAATCCCAATCGCGCAAACTGTTTCAAGGTAATGTAGGGGTTAAACGCCAATCCTTGCTGCTGTTGCCACAGAGGGGGCTCTGCTCCCCCTCCAGATGTCCTTCCCAGGCTCTTCAACAAACAGCAAAAAGGCACAGCGCACCAGATGCAATGGCAAGTAAGTGTATTAGAGAACACACAAACATACATAACTAACTCACGTGTAAGTTTTTAAAAGAAGACTTCTCACAACACCGAGTGAGAGCTGTATCGACTGACGATCGCAATGTCTCTGGAACTCAGAGCCGTGAGCTCCGATTGGTGGACAGCTCTCAGCACCGGATGTGGGGAGATGCATTACAGGCGCCCGGAAGACCAGACACCTGGGATTTTTCCATCCCTGAGTTACATGGTGCATAAATTATAATGAGCTGTATCACAGTCTGCATCTCCCTGCACCACTCTTTCCCTTTTATTTGCCCAAAAAATTAGCCACAAGATTAATTATGTATCCTGCTTGGTATGCACACACATTTCATTGGACAGAATGAAAAGGAATACTTAAGTAATAATCCCTGAAGAACAGGCCATTACTGGTCAATAATGCCCTGGCTGGAAGAGTTGAAGGCCCGAGGCGAAGCCGAGGGGCTTTAACCCAGCCAGGGCATTATTGTCCAGTATTGCCCTGTTCTGAGGGGATTATTACTATTATAGGCTAAATATAGGCTTTTTTTCATAAATAATAGACACTTTTGTATAGTTATATAGATTTTTTTATTAAAATAAAATGGTAAATACATTAAAGCCCCTCTATATACGAGAGAGAGAGAGACTTTTAAATAAATACACCCCACCTCCCCCCTGCACCCAAACACATACAGTATAGTAATGGGCAAAATTACTATTATCCACATATGGATAATAATGCGAGAGAGAGAGAGAGAAACTGCAGCTACAAAAAAACTGCAGGCAGCCACTTACTTTGCAGCTACACAAACACTCTCTCGCTCCTCAACTCAAAATGAAGCTGTGTTCACGGAGGGAGGGGGAGGAGTCACTGCCTGCTGCTGCTATCTGGCCAATCCCCTGCCCTGTCTGAGAGCTGTTCCTGCCTCCTGACAAATCCCCTGCCCTGTCCCAGAGCTGTTCTGACAAAAGGAAAAAGCTGATTGGCGGGAAATAAACATTGCAAGCTGCAAAAATTCCAGGCATTACTGAATAATGCCCGGAATTTTAACCAAATCAGAGAGCAAGGATTTCAATAATGCCTGGAATTTTACAGTTTTAGCCTATAATTAAGTAATAATCCCCAAAGAACAGGACATTACTGGCCAATAATGCCCTGGCTGGAAGAGCTGAAGGCCCGAGGCGAAGCCGAGGGACTTTAACCCAGCCAGGGCATTATTGGCCAGTAATGAATGCCCTGTTCTGAGGGGATTATTTCTATTATAGGCTAAATGTAGACTTTTTTCATAAATAATAGACACTTTTGTATAGTTATATAGATTTTTTTAATTAAAATAAAATGGTAAATACATGAATCCACCTCTATATACTCTTACACTGCAGATATCTATATCCACACACTGCCGCCCCCTCTGTGTACACACACATACACACAACACACACACACAACACAGCAGCTCAACACACAACACAACAGATCTACACACACACAAACTGCTGCTACACACAAAACACACACACAACACAGCACCTCTACACACAGCAACTCTACACACACAAGCACACATACATACACACACTGGAGCTCTACACACACAACATAGCACCTCTACACTCACAACACAGTACCTCTACACACACAACACAGCACCTCTACACTCACAACACAGCACCTCTACACAGACAACACAGCACCTCTACACACACAACACAGCACCTCTACACACACACAACACAGCACCTCTACACACAACACAGAACCTTTACACACAACACCTCTACATACACATACAACACAACAGCACACACACACAGCTGCTGTTACACTCAAACACTACTGCTGCTGCTGACACACACACACACACACACACACACACACACACACACACACTAACTAACTACAGCCAGAAACAAACTGCAGACAGACTCTCACTTGCTTTGCAGATTCTCTCTCTCCCCCACCCCACCAATTCAACTGAATCTGCTCAGTTCATGGAGCAAGGGGGGAGGAGTCAACCCGTGGCTGATACTTCTTAACCAATCCCCTGTCCTGTCTTATAGCTGTTCCTACTTTTAGACCAATCCCCTGCCCTGTCTCAGCTGTTCTGAAAGCTGATTGGCTGGAAATAATCACATTGAAATCAACACTTTGCAAGCGGCTAAAATGTTTTGGGGTCCTAGAGTGTCAGCTCTTGGGCCTGACTGTTGTATATGTACTGCCATGCATTGTATGTAAAATATGCGACAATAAAGAGATGATGTATCTTTTGCCTTTCCAGGAGTGCTAACCAGGGGACATTCTCAGGCTATGAGGTTCAGGGTGGACTTTGCGGTAAAAGTGTTGTCGGATTGTGTCTAGATAGCCGGTGACCAGAGTTGCTGGCCACCCCAAAAATGTATCCGGGAGCCGAATCAGATTCCTGGGTACATGTAGACACAGACTTCCAGACAAAGTCCTCCCTGGAAAGCAGTTACGCGGCTCACAGCCAGGATGCCCTGCTCCAGCACAGACCAGAAATGTAAAAGGGGGCAAAGGGATACACGTATCCCGGATATAGTCAGGGGTCCCTGGTTTAGGTGCAGTCCCCAGCAGTATATGCCCCAAATACCCGGACCCGGTATAGGGGTTCGGAGTGTCTCCAACCATCCATGAGGTTGCGAGAGTGAAATTATTTCTAAGTCCAGCTTCGGTACAATAGAAGCAACTACGAAACGTAACCTAAGTGTTATTTGAAGCAACTTTTAGCAACTACTACAGTGGATCCTAGGGGACGAGGGACTTGGAAGAATTGTGTGAGAATTTTATTAAAATGGTGTATAAAAGGTATATATGTTTTATGCACTGTATATGAGCTGGGGAATTTCCAAGTCCCTGGTTCCGAGAGACCAGATGGCCACCAAGCTTGGTGCCACGGAGTCTACTCGGGTCCCTGACTTGAAAGTCTCAGAGATGCCAAGGTGTTAGGGTGGGCGGAGTACTGGAGTTATGCTCGAGTACCCACATCCTGACATGAATAAGGGCTATCCGGCGACCATTTATCCGGCCCCAGATTCTGAGGAGCCTGGCCAAGCGGGGGGTTCAATATGCTAAGTGGCAGAGGTGCCAGGTTGGGGCATGCCCCTTTGCAGAATTGAAATTCGTGCTCGCACAGCTTCAGGGCACCGGCAAATCGCCGATAGGCTGGTGGAAATATTTGCACGTTTTGGATTGGTTCAGGTATTCTGTGAATGGGACTGAAATCCAATAAGAAACCTAGCAGCCAATCAGCTCAGGAGATTCTAAGCGCAAAGACAGCAGCAGCAAATTTGAACCGACCAAAAGATGCTCTGGGAGAAATAGACGCGAGCCGGCTTCAGAAATTCCCACTTTTCGGGGCCAAGTTCTCAGAATACTTAGTAGCGGTCGTGGCTGGAACTGCATGCCGAAAAGAATACCAGGACGTTTGGTACTCGCTCCGGGTCAAGGGATTTCAGCACCTCCAGAGTGGAAAGAGTGGTGGCGTCAGGAACTGCATGCCGATTTCGGTTCCAGGACTTTTCGGGCCTAGTCCCAGTCATCTAAAAGACTTTGTTTTCTGTGCTATTACCACTAGGAAGGTTCGTTTTGTAACCCATACCCCCAGTAAGTGTGTTTCCTCTTGTTTATTGTAATTCACTGTATGTACGTCTGTTTCTATGGAATAAATGACAATTTGTTTTACTTCTTGGTTTTGCTCAGTGATATGATCCCGGTATAAAGGTGTAAATTCCTGGTCTCCCGTGACAATTAGCATGATCTGAAGTACAGGGAAATGGAAGAAGAATCCTCCTCTTCTGTTTACGGGTTAAGGGCCACCGCTTTCAAGAGTGATCAGGTGACCACGCTATGCCAGAGGGCCCCATAAGGCCTGGACGGCTGATGCTAGAAGTTTGGCCCGCCCAAAAGTTGGGCCCAACTTCAATGTTGGGCCTCTGAACGCCAATGGGTCCCAACTCTCCTCAGCTGTGGGGCACTCTAACCAACCCCCTTAAAGGAGGGGGCCGGGGGGGGAAATACATAGGCGGAGTGTGTGGGGGGAGTAATACATGTGAGGGGAGGGAGAAATACGGGTGGGGTGGGTAGTAAGTGGGGGGGGAAATTTACATGGGGGGAGAGGGGAGTAATATATCGGTAGATTAAACTCGGTTTCTCATCTAGGGTCCTGTGTGACCTAAGGGTGTATCACATGAACTTGAAGGGATCCGTATGGAAAACAACTTAGAAAAACCCTATTCATATAGTGAGAAGTGGGGGTAGGGCAGGTAACAATGCATTCACCTCTTGTCAAGTTAATGGTGATAGTGATAAGGTGGTAATTGTATTATTGACGATAGCTTGTGCATTATTTTTAAAATTACAAAAAAAGTAATTTACATTTGCTGAACATTCTAAGTGTAATGTTAATTTAAATTTCAAATTCTGTTTTTAAATTTTTTTTAAATTTGTTTCCAACCAGTTTCATAGAATTTTCCATGAGTAATAAACTTATATGTTGTATATCATGCATATTTTTTGTGACTAAAGGAATAGCTTAGTGCAAGAACACTGCCTTTGAAGTGGGTGAACCTAGTAGTTTTGAATTGCAGGGTCAGCTCTCCTTGTTATCTCAAGCACCAAAATTAGATTGCAAGCTCTTTAAGTCACCGGCTTATTAACCCAGATGTATGAAGCCTGCACACATTTCATGTACAGCCCTGTATAAGGAAAACAAATAATATTATTATATAGAGGATCCATGTGGGTTAAAATAATTACTTAGATCCTAAACGCTTTGTCTCCCTTTGTCGTGCCTGTTGCCCTTATCATTGTTCGTAATTTATTTACCTTGTATTGTATTTTTTTTTTTAAACGCTGTGTACATTGCTGTTGTAATATACAGTAAATAAAATTATACATACAAATACAACTATGGGGCTGGTGGTAATGTTACGGGTGTGGTCTGGCAAACGACACTAAATTATCCCACTTCTTACAAACAGCAAGCTGGCCTGTGGGAAAACACAGCACTACCATGAAAGGCAGTGCGAAGCCCCAGTTACCAGCTATCTACTGTATCAATACACTAAAAGCTCAGTTTGTGCTTGGCCAGGCCTGCAATGGGCCTGTACTCATACAAAGGAATGTAAAGTATTTAGAGTTGGGAATTCTACACCACATACAGAAATGTAACACAAGACTAAGTTTTCCCTAACCCCTGACACGTGAAAAAAGATGCATCCCACAATCACTTGTCATAAGCTAAGAGTTTATACAATCATTAAGCAGGAAGAGTTTTAACAGCATCTGTTAACCCCTTTGCTGTCAGAGGAGCCTGCAACGCATTAAGCATACAGTAGGAGATTATATCCCATTTTCTGCCATGAGGCACCTCCCGCCTGGAAGACAATTTCCAGCCTATTCAAGTCAATGGGCTGCAAGTTGTCTTACATTCTATGACAAAAGACTGCCTAGTACTGTAAATATGGGCCTTATTTTTTATCTTTGTGCCCAGTTTCATAACAGCAGCTGTTGGATATGAATTATGCTCTTTTTAGAAAAAACACAAGTTATAAAAGTAGTCCTAATATACAGCTTCCTGTTTTTTCAATATCCCATGAAAAATAATATAATACTATAGGTATACTAGTTGGCATTGTTATTTATTTATTTTTTCATATATACAGTAGCACAATATTATACACATTTCTCTACAAAGAATGATAGAGACACAGCCCCTGAGTTGAAAAATTTACAATCTAAATTTGACACCTTATGAAGTAAGGAAATTAAAGGATTTGCCCAAACTCATGGGGAGTTGCTAGTGGAATAATTCCTCACTTTACAACGGAGTAAATAACAGCCATTTTTACTACTCATATACAGAAGATAACAGACATTTTTACTAGCCACATACAGAAAAATACATACGTATGTATTGCCACAGATTTATATTTTTAGGGTCAGTCGATGTAGACAATAAATAGTAGGTTTGTTCAAAGGCTAACAACACAAACAGTTTTAATAAGGAACAACACACAGAACCCCAACAAGCTTTTTTTGGGAACCCCTGGGCCCCCACAAAAGATATATGTATATAAGTGTCAAAAAGGAGAGCTATTGAGCGTGGCATATGTATACAACAAGCAACAGAGAAGCTCAATGCTACATCCAATATGACAAAAATACACAGTCAAATACTTATATATTCTCTTGTAAAAGGGTAATTTAGTAACTCAATAAGGAGTACTATGGATTACATATTTAATGCATTGTATTATGTCTATTGGAAATGTATAGTAAATGTGTGAATATTCATCAATTTTGAGTGATGAAGAAAAATTAAAAACATCTCATGAAAGTCATACTTACTGTACAACCATGAAAGGCTTGTTTTTAAAGGCTGTACATATAACATTTCATTTGTGACCCCCTATTCTAAATAATTTATTTAAAGAACAAAATATGAAAAATGAACTTCTGAAGCCAACATTCTTTGGGCCTTGCAGTGGAAAAGGTGTATAATTGTATGAAATATATCTGCCAAACCCATATGTAATACATTAATCTGACCCAGATCTTGTTGTACAATGGCTAATAGCTCTTCAAGTGTTAAAAGGATACTGCTCTGTTTTGGGTTATATGCAACATTATAACACTATTATACGCCAAATTGAGTTATTTCTTCAGGTTTGCAAGTAGGCTAGGTGACTACGCGCTCGCATCTGTGCGTGTGACGTCACCCGCTTTTTAGCCCAAGCGATTTATAGCCAGAGTAGACGCGAGGTGGAGGTGTGTCAGAGGGTGTGGCTGTGACATCACGGAGCTGCTTCGCCTTCATTGGGCGAACCGCTCACATGACCTGGCCGTTGCGCCGTGGAATCAAATTTAACTGATTCCTCGCGCACTGCGCGCCCCCTCATGCTGTCGCATGCGCTGTCCATGGCATCGGTCATTGCCTTAAGTGCAAACTGGGGGCGTGAGACTTTTTTGGGGGGGGGAGCGCCGATCACTTACCCGGAATCTGTGTCCACTCGTCTCCATGACATTTGACACTGCGGGGCCATATGACGTGACGTTGCCATGGAGACGCAGTGTAAAATGTGGGTCACGTCACATGACCCCGAGGCGTCATTTGAGGCCGCGAGCAGGCAAGGGGTTACAGCGCAGGAAGTTTGCGCACCTCTGCCATAAGGCATTGTGATCGTGCCGCGCGCAGTCTCAGAGAACATGGCCGCAGGCTAAGGCCTATACAAAATCAGTAATCAGTATTTTTTTTTTTAAATATGTATTTTCATTTTACCATAATACTATTAAAAAAAACACAATTTTGCTGTTGAAATCATGCATCCTTATAAAGTGATATTGACCTTTCTGCTTTACATTGTAACACTCCAAATATAACTTGCTCAACCTTTTTGGGGGGAGTTTCTAAAAATCAGAAGTAATAGGTTTTACTGACTACTGATTAAGCAAGTCTTGATTCTTTGAAATTGTTAAGAAAGACAGAAACAGCCCAAATCACTGCATGTCTGGAATGACTGCAGCATCAAGAAATCAATCAGTATTGCTCCATAGCTACTGTAATTATTAAACACAACTTAGGAAACAAGCAAATGTTAGGCAAGGCATTGCATATTTATGGGATTTCTAGTGATTAAGTGTGTGTGTGTGTGTGTGTGTGTGTGTGTGTGTGTGTGTGTGTGTGTGTGTGTGTGTGTGTGTGTGTGTGATGTGCTCTTAAAAAAAACAGCAGAAGGTTCTGCTGCATACAGTAATATAAAGAAAGTCCATAAAAACAGGCATTCGCCCCTTGTGAAGAATTTATTGTGGGATCAACATTTCGGCCCACACTAACAGACCCCCAGAGGGGGCCGAAAAGTTGATCTTTAAATAAATCCTTTGCAAGCGGTGCGTGCATGTTTATATGGACACACACACACATATATATATATATACACACACACATATATACACACACACACACACACACACACACACACACACACACACACACAGACACACACACACACACACACACACATATATACAGAGGCAGAACTAGGGTGTGGCAAATTCCGCGGGCACAGCCTGATAGGGGATGCCCCGGGTCCAAAACTACCTAGTTCCGCCTTGGCACATATATATATATGATATATAGTAGTTAAATACAAAATCTATTTGTACATATCTATGTTATATAATGTCCGGCGCCTCTCCACCGCCAGGACGGACCCTCCTGCTTCACAGGTAGGGCCAGGGATGGAGAAGGCAGAGGGGTTAAGTGAGAGAGGGGTTGAGTGAGAGACGGTGAGAGCACCTATCATAGTTATCATTAATACTGTAAATGGGAATTACCCCCTCAAGTCAAAGAATGAATAGTTCCCTTTTGTACCTTCTGTCAGCTCCTTTCAATACCAAGTGATTTACAGTTATAATTTGGCGCAGTCATGTAGCCACCTCCGGACTAGAATCCAGACAGCACAATAAAAGTGCTATTGTATGCCTGGCAGCCACCAAAAAGGAGGAGACATATAAGATTAGTGCAAATACAATTTATAATATAAATTCACAGCTTGGAGCAGAGCTAGTTGTTGAACTATCCTGAGATGGTTCAAAGTCCATAGTCATTCTCAGTATTGTTTTTTTTTTATCATTAGGCTCATTTTACAAAAGATGCTTAACATTTAACACATTGATTATGTTATTAATTAATAATTGTTATGAAGAAAATATTATTAAATGAATGAGACAAATGAGGGTCACACCCTTACAGAGGGTTACTGAGAGTAGTAAATGGAGCTGTAACCACTGCACTGCACCCTCTGGTAAACCTTTTATGGTCCATAGGGGTTCATTATTTTAACATTTTGAGGCAAACAGTTCAAAATCGATGGAGAATATGAAATTCAACTCAATATCACCACACCTCCCTCTTGAATTTGTTGTGGCATTAAAAAGTTAACCCTAGATGTAGTAAAGCTACATTTATATCATCCATCATATTACTTTCCCCTTTGAACTTTTGTGGTGACAAACGGGCGTATGGGTGAAAAATATGAAATCCAACTCTTACTATGATATTCTCTCTCCCCTTTTGAGTTTTTATTTTTTGTAGCAAGTTTACTATAAACATGATGAAATCCATCTTTAACCACTGCTCTTCATCACTTGAACTTTTGATTACCTATCCATCTCAAGAAGTGGTATGGATACCAATCTCACCATCTCAGAATGCAATAATAAGGTGTGGTGTGAGGGTGCTATCTTGCATATCTCAAGGTACAATAAGGAGCGGTGGGGCAATGTACAATTTACCCAAATATGCAGTGTTGAGATAGACTAGACTAGAGGACCATCTTATCTATATATTGCAATAAGAAATGGTGGGACACAATGTCATCTTACTCAGATGCGAAGTGTTGGGATAGAGGACAATCTTACTCATCTCAAAGGGCAATAAGGACAAGTGGAGCACAGTAACATGTTACCCAAATAACAAGCGCGGGGTGCCCATCTGAAGATACAATAGAAGTGGTTGGGGGCGGGGGGGGGGGGTTACTAACTGACCTGGAAGATGAGGACTTTGAAGTTGTTCCTTCTCAGGAGCTGGGTGTGGTTGTTCTCCAATTTCTTCACCTGGATCGTCTGCTTGTCCATGCGATCCTTGACATCCCTCATGTTAGCACTGACCTTGCGGGACTTCTCCAGCAGTTTGCTAACAGTGTTGCTGGTAGAGGTGTGGTTCTTGGACATCTTTGTTATATCAGTCTGGATCCCCTTGACCGAATTTTCAATGTCGATTTGCCTCTTTTCCATCTTGTGTTGGTTCTCCTGCACCGAATCCAGCATGTTCACCAGTTTATCAAGCAGGGTGAGAACTGTGATGGCGTTGACCTGATTGCTGTCTTTAATGGAGTCCACCACAAGCTGTTGTGGTGTAGGGCTAGAGCTTGGAGACTCTGCAGGGCTGTGGCTGGGGACCACCAACTCCTGACTTTCATGATCATAGCTCTGCTGAAACTCCCCACTGCTCTTCTCTACTTGAAGTGCATCTTCTTCCATGTTTTCAGCCGTGATCAGGACAGATATTCCAACGCCTAAACTTTCCTTACCACTTTTCTAAAGGTTCCTTGCAGAATAATTTACTAAACTGCTTTGAAAGTGTAATCCTTCCCTACAGTTTATTCACATTTGATCACCGCCTACTTAGATACAGTAGGACAGTATGAGACACACCAGTATGCAGAAAAACACTGCCAGCAATTACATTCCAGCTTCTCTTTTAAGCCTCCACTCCACCCAGTGGGAGGTGAAAGTTGAAATATCCACACTGCAGCCCCTAACTTTCAGATCAGGAATGTATTACAGTGCAAGCCATGCCCCTCTCCCCCTCCCCTCCTCCCCCCTTTTCTCTTGCCACTCCTAGATGTGCAGGTTTCAATATTTTTTTAACATGCGATAGTTCAAAAATGACTTCATTCAGGCATAGAAAAACACCCCATATTGGACAGAAGCCATCCTGTCTTCTATTGGCTGCAGGGGATAAACTTTTGGCTGGCTGCTATGATACACTGGGAACACTGAGTATGTTTTTTTCCGGGATGAAGTTATTTTCAGAGGAAAGTATTGTTTGCATTTGCCAAGGGAATAAGTCAAGTTTTTTTTTCTTTTCTTTTTTCACATTTGCAATTCTTTTACTTTAATATAGTTTAGAGATCTCATGTAAATTCAATGTTTGGTTTAATATACATGTTCTCCAAAACATTTAACACTTTGTGATCTTCCCCCCACCTTAAAAAAATAACACACTGTACCATACAAAATATTGTGCATGGCTGTACATTTTGGATAGAACATTCGCTAATTAGAAAATGTATACTACAGTATATGTTTTCTTTAAAAAAGGAGCACTTTTTAAAACGCACACACCATTAAACATGTAGTTGCCTTTCTTACCTTTTTCCTTTCTCTATTTATATAAATAGTGTCAATTACATACTTACTAAAATAAGTAACTAAATCGCACACACAAAAAACAGACCCACAAAACATTGGGGGTAATTTTGGGGGAACAAGATACTAATATAAAAAACTGGAATTTGAGAAAAGATTAGTCTGTTAGCTGCAGTCCTTGACTTTCAGATTACTCCATTTTCCTGTTTTCTTCAGTCATTCTACCCAAGTCCCAATAAAACACCAACAATAGTTTGGATGTAAAATGGCTACAGCATTTATTAACATCACACAAAGTTGCCAGCAAACATTTCCAAAACTGAACCGTTTAAACATACCGTTTACCCGAAACATCATGCCAGCCATTAACCACTAGGGCCAATCGGCACATTTCTCCGTAATTTCCAAAGGTTAGTGCAAGCCCTGCTGCAAGGCTATCAGCATTGCTACTACATTAACCATACCCTTTTGGGGAGCCAAACCTGCTAAAATTCCACCAACTTCCACTGGCAACATCCCTCATGCTGTGACATTAATTAGAGCAGAAACATCATTAACACAAACCACAAAATAAAAGGAGGGAGTGAACCTGTTCAGATTGTTGTAAAATGTCTGACCCTATAGCCTGATACCAGCCTTGCTAATCTCACCCCCAAACCTTTCCTCAATCCCTGGGCACCTCCTGCAATATTTACACTTTTACCCCCTTAAACCAGTGTTACCCCACTTTTTTTGTTTAAGGAACCCCAAGTGAAATTCTGAGGAATCCCCAACCATCTCTAATCTCTGTATGACTGTATGATCAGATGCATTGTAAAGTCTTCTGTATTTGATACAATATTCCAATGACCAGAAAATTGCAGGGAACCCTTTAGGGATGCCCAGGGAACCAGAGGGTTCCTAGGAACCCTGTTTGAATATACTGCCTTACACTATACTGGCAGGGTTCGTCACTACAGTCATGGGCCCTATTCCTAAGGCTGCGCTTATAGTGCCTGGCGACAGCGATGCAAAGTTGTTCCGAAACAAATACGTTGACTCCTTCATAGTAAGCGAGACGGAGAGACCAACATTTTTGAAGCCGGGTAAATTTAATTTTTTAGAGACAGTCGCCACATGTGACTGTCTCTCAGGCCGAGGCCCCGCTGCACGAGCCCGCACGGCCGCCCTGCTTCCCGGCGGCGCGTGCAAGTCACTGCACCGCGATCTGTGGTCTGCAGTTCACATTTTCCGGAGCGGGGGGGCATGGTCAAAATGGGTCAGGGGGGGCGCGGCCATTGAACCCGGGGAGGGGTGGAGGAGGTTAAGGGTGAAGATGCAGAGGTTGTGGGTCCGCAGGAGGGGGGGTTGTGGGTCCGGGAGGCTGTGGGTACGGGAGGAGAGGGATAGATTGCACACACTGGCACACTTCCCTCCCGTAAGCCGCCTCCCTCCCGTAGCTCCCCTCCTTCCCTCCTTATTGGCTGACTCGTGCACCACGTGACGCGTCTGCGCTTCTGATCACCAAAAGCTTGCAGCACCAGCCGACTGATGCATCACAGCACGCAGTCAGCCACGTCGGAAGGAGCCAGCGGGGACCTCCAGTCTGGAGGAAAGGGGCTTTTGAGCCACGCGCGCCGCCGACTACAGCGGGTCCTTAGCCTAAACCAATCAGATTGCGCTGCCAGCCCCCTTCGTGACGTCACTGCCTTGTCGCCAGCGACGTCGCTAAAAAACAAATTACAACTTTTGCTAATGGCGGTAACATCATCGGTCGCGTCACCGTGCCAGCACTACAAGCACGGCCTTAGCGTCCATGGCCCAGCTACAGTACTAAAGTAGCTCTGCAAATTTTGGTTGTTTTAGCTTTATTTTCTCTAGAAGCTGGAGCTATTAGAAATATATAGAGAGATACTTATCTTTATTCCAAGCACCATATTCACTTTTTAAATGGATTACAAATGTACCCCCAAAACATACTATAACCAGTTTAATCACTCAGCTGCTAGTAAGGCTAGAGATGAATGGATGAGTGTTACTGGGCCTATTGGTAGCCAGTGAGTTTTATGCCAGAGTGCAGTGTACTCTGACTGTCTTGAGGGATTTGAAAAATGTGTTAGTTACGGTAGACCAGGTCTTACCAACAAATTAATACCGGGATTCTGGACTGACACAACTATTAAGACAACACACAATACTTTGCAATTTCAGTCAATAAACACTTACTGGGATGGGGAAACGAAATAAAATGTCCACAGAACAAAAAAAAGTCTTTGGGCACCCCTGCAAGTGGGTGCGCGATGTGAGCTGTGCGACAGTCCTTGGCTAAGGGCACAACTTGCCAGCCCTATATCTCCGCCAAAAGGAAAGATTTCGTAATGTCCTTACAAGATTCGTTCGGGAATCCTTAGCTCAAACGAATTCTGGAATAGGGGCACGATCCTTGGTTACGATGTTGTTAACCCCTCACACTCTGGAACCGCTGACGCTAACACTTGGACGTTTCTTGGTAAAGCTGAGATGAATCTGACTAGGAGGGGGCTGCAGGCATTCTTATAGGGTTAAGGGTCCTATTCCTAACATGCACACCCAATCCTCTCGCGGGAACAACTTTTCCCACCTATCCCAGACTTGCCAGGTGTTCATAGAACGGGCAGAAGTTGCTTCCCGGTCTGCTATGAGCATGCGTTAACCTCACACCTGAGCTACTTAGCATACCGGGCCCAACCTCTTACCTGGCGACAGTAAGTCTGGGGTTTGGCTACCAAGTGTGAAGCGCCCATACTTCACTCTGGTATCTGGTACTTACAAATTTCCCGGCCACCCTAACCCTTCGGGTCTCTGAGGCTTTTCAACTCCGGACTTCTCTAGACACTGGGGCACCAACTCAGCAGGGTGCCCTTTGAAGTACGGAGATGAAAAATCCCTCAGCTCATTCATCCATAACATATGGATATGTTAATGGATTCATTGCTGGACAGGCAGGAAAGGGTTCTTGCATTTGCATTGAAAACACCATTGAAATACAGTTTATTTATAAATGTATGTTCTGCATATGCAACAATTATAAAACTCATATGTATCTTCATGGTTTCTTTTTACCTAGCTGCACTCCGAAAATTAGAGTGCTAACTCTTTCCTAGCGCAAGTTATCCACTTAATTGAAAAGGCTCTGTGATGTGGGTTGTGGTTTGACCTATAATCGATCTGGGTTACAAGCCGGCATTCAATGTATCCATCCTGGCTTTTGATCGGTAACCGCAGATGTGCGCCACCAATTCAGCTTAAGTGGATAACGAGACGGCAGGATACCATGTATCAAGAAGGCACTTCAGCTAAACCGCAGACCACTTATTCAATTGACTTTGCGGTTTCAACGTCTGTTGTCTGGAAACTGATACCTATCTTTAATACAGCTACTTACTCGCAGGCACACTTCTTTAATTTAGCGCTTGGCACAGCGCTAGAAGCTCCCTCTTGTGTCGCAAATATAGTTAGCACATTTCTCATTCATTCATTTAACTGCAGCTTGCTGATAAGCTGCAAAACAGGGACAATAAGGTTGTGTAGGGGAAAACATGGTGTTATGTTGGCAATACATTTTAACCCCTTCTGTCCCAACACGGTTTAGGGTTAACCAGCTTGGCATAATACCTTTATTATTGGCCTGGTTAACCCTTCCACCGCCACAGTCAAATGATTGTATATATTATGTAAAATGCACTGACTTCTTCCTTTTTTATAGGTTTTTATCATTTTATCAGAGGTCCGTAGCTGAGGTACACAGAGGAGCTTTGTCAGTTATGGCAAGTGTGCAAGAGCTGACGAGGAAGCTGCAATTGGAGGCAAGTGGGCATGAGGTCCGGTGGCTGCAGCGGGAATTACAGACCCTGCTGAGGAGGGTGGGCGTGGCCGAGGCAATGCAAAGTAGAGGCGGGATTTCAGTGGAGCCCTCCACCAAAAAAAGTGGGCTGAGCTGGTGAGAGCAGGTACGGCCTGCGCACAGGTGCACTAAGCCTCCTGAATGGCTAAGCTTGGAACAACAAACTATGGGGCACAGCAGGAGGTGTAGTAGGCCTCCCCCAGGACAGCTGCGGGTAAGAGGAGAGCCTACAACAGAAACGTAATGGTAACATCTTATATCCCCTCCCTCCCCCTTTTCCAAATGGTAAGGCTGGAGATTATAAGACTTCAGTTAGTTAGACAGGGGGTCAGGCTGTACTCTGAGTATTCGTACTGGTGGAAGGGGTAATGAGGCAAGCACGCCGCATCAGGCTGTGGGTGTGGTAGGGGATGTAGTGGTCCTGGGGCTGGGGTGCCCACGTGGCTGGTGGGCCTAGATCTGAGGGGGCAGTGGATTGAATGGCCCTATTAAGGGGTGTGCTTGGGGCCCTGGAAAACCAGGCAAGCAGGTCCTAGGTTAGCCTGGGAGGAGGGCTAATTGCACCATCAGCAGTTAGTGTGACACTTAGTGTGGCTGCTGCATTGGTAGGCTGTGCTTGTGGGAGCTTGGGCTAACCCAGTGGGCTGATGGTTTGTACGAAGATTGCATTTGTCATGGGGAAGGTTACAGTTTTTTTCCCCAGCTCTTGCAGTGGGAGCAGTCAAAGCGGGAAAGCATGGAAAAGATGGATTGATGGCTAGACATTTACCCAATAAGGAGGCAGTCAGTCTGTTTTATAGAAGGCTTCAGGATTCCTTTTCATTAAAAACATGGGGGTACCTGGAAGGAAAAAAAACTTGAAATTTGTTAGGGAATGGGGTTATATTGTGAGGGAAAAGATATTTAAGGAAGTGGCGTTGGGGAGGATGGTAGGGCCATTCCCAGCTCCTCCGTTGCCTGATTTGAGAATTTCACCTTTGAGTGTTGTTACAAAAGAAAGAACAGGGCGCTTTCTGGCTGATATATCTGTTGCTTCCTGAAGGATGGTCAGTGAATGACAGTATCGATGGGCAGCTTTGCTCTCGTAGCTATATTGTACTTTATTCGATAAGGCTGCAACTTTGGCGGGACGTTTTGGGCATGGTGAGCGTTTGGCTAAAGCTGATATCCAGTCCACATTCCGGTTATTGCTGGAGCATCCTGGTTATTTTCATTTGTTTGGATGTATGTTGGAAGAAGGATATTTTGTTGATAAATACCTTCCTATGGATTGTGCATTGTGCATTATCTTGTTTTTTTTTCGAGACATTCAGTACCTTTTGGAATGGGTGGTTCGGAAGAGAGTGCATACCTTTGGTGTACTTTATTGCTTTGACGACTTCTTGTTTATGGTTTGGACTTAGGCGCAAGGTGGTTAAGCGAATTTTTAGCAACGGCAAGTAAATTTGAGGTCCCATTGGCGGGGAAAGGTAAAAACACAAATTCTTTATTGTCACATAATTTTATAGAATGCATGTACAATCACATGGATCAGAGATAACCAAGCTTCAATCCCTGGTTGGATCGCTAGAGGCCTTTTGGTCAAGTAGGAAAGCTTCACTGCGACAGTTTCAGTCATTGCTTGGCCATTTAGTGTTCACAGCCAGAATCATGCCGATAGGAAAGGTATTCTCAAAGCTTTTAGCGGCAGCAACAGCGGGGATGAGGCGACTGCACCATTTTGTCCGGATTACGGCTGATATACGGGAGGATTAGGTTGTGTGGCTATGTTCTTTAAGGGATTACAATGGGAGGACCCTATGGAGGGGTCAGAATGTAATAGAGTGCTTTAGCTTTTTACAGATGTGGCTGGGTCTATAGGCTTTGAGGCATACTTCAAGCGGGCGTGGTGCACTGAGCTTTGGCCAGAGAATTGGATGGGTTCCACTTTAGCTAAGAATCTGACTTTTTTTTAACTTTTTCCCCTGGTGGTTACAGTGAGGATATGGGGAGAATGTCTCTCGTATCGGGAGGTTCTTTTTTGGACCGACAACCTGGGTGTGGGGGAGGCCATGAACAGTTTTGGGGGACGGTCTCCCCCGGTGTTAGCATTGCTACGTTATTTTGTGTCGACATGTTTAAAATTAATATTGCATTTAGGGCAAAACATGTTCGGGTTAGCTAATTGGGTTGCTGATTCTTTGTCTGTATGCAGCTGTCGGAGTTCAGGAAGTGGGCACCTGAAAAAGACCGAGTCGGCAGAGCTGCCCCCTGGAGCTATGGAATCTCATTGCGTTCCTCTTATGGACTTCGTTTGGGTTTCAGTCGCGCCGGCTATTTGGGAAGGTTATGTGCCTGCATGGTGCGAGTATGTCAATCTAGCAGGGGAATTGGGCATGGAAGTAACTGAGGTTGGGGCCCTCCTGACATACATGTTGGTACTGAAGGATAGGGGGCTAGCGGACAACTCATTGAAAGGAAACTGGCTGGCATTTCTTTCTTTATGAGATTGTTTAATTTGGGTGATATTACAAAAGAATTTGTAAGCTCACTAGCAGCTGGCAAGTGCCGATAGCACATGAACAAAATGATGCCCTGGGGCCCCTGCATGTTTAGCTATACCACTGGAGCAGTTGCTAAAATGATCGAGCTCTTCATGTTTTGATCCTTCAAATTGGGGGGCAATGATTTGGTTTCAGTTAAATCATTGGATTTAATCCATGTGCTTCGCATGGTGTAGTCATATTGGGAACAGAAAAGTGTGGAGATGTGCCCAGCGAGCATGGAGGTTGAGAAATCTAGGAGAAAAATTAATGAGGCAGTGGGAAAGTTCGGGTTGTGGTCACAGGGTATGTAGTTTTTCACAAGGATTTTTGACACCAGTAATGAGTGTTTGTTCCGACCAGACATAGTGCATTTATTTGATTTAGGTTTAGATGTGTTTTATGTTAATATACAGGATGGTTTATAGCGAGTCCTGGCGTATATGGGGGTCAGGGGCTAATTTAAAGGGATTTTAATAGCCCCTCTGGTGGTAGCTGGTTGGGGGGGGGTGGAAGAAGGTAAGTGCTGGGTAGCCTTGCCAGAAAGGGCTCTATGGGATGCTAATGCCTAGTGGTGGCAATTAGTGAAGAGTGGGAAGGGCCCATTGTGCTGTGTGTACCAGGGGCTCATTGTCACTGGTGGGTCATCTGAGCAGCTGGAGCTGTGCGGTACTTGGATTGGGATTGCAGGCCATGGTTTGCAGTACCATTGGCCTTTATTAGTTGGGAAGCATTTCAGCAGGGTCATCACTTACTATTAATGTAATGACATTTAATAAAAGCTATGGCCATTTAATTTCCAGAACATTGTCTGAGTGTTCATTGAGGGTATGTTAAATAGGTTTTGGTGGGGGGAGGGGTGACGGTGACTCGCAGGCTCCGAGGTCATGTTATAGGGGCATATCTGAAGCTTTGTGCTTCATATATTTGTATTAAAGTACCACACATCAATGTAAGAAGCAGGTAACCCTTGTCCCGACAACTTATAACCTATGTGGTTTTATGGGAGTCAATGTGGCCTGTATTTAGCAAGCAAGACTATTCTATAAGATACATTCCGGGGCCAGAAGATACCTTAACAACCAATTAACGTGAATGATTGAGAAAACGTGTCTTATGAAATAACACCACTAAATATGGGCCTGTTTGTATTCCATTTTTTTTTAACATTGCAGCCAGCCCCTTGAGATGTATGTATAATGTTAACAGTTCTCTATAGCTGGTAAAACTAACATGAAACAAATGCATAATGCATTTTAATTTCTTGGTAAGATTCCATTACCCATAAAATACATATTTTACTTATTTGTGTACGGACAAAAAGTCATGTTTCATTTATGTGTAAACCTGCTTACCCAGCTCTAAAGGAGTTCACAACAGATTAACTACTATATACACATTGGCAGTGCTCAGTCTCTCAGGCTTTGGCAGTTCTTGGTAGGTGCAGGCTGGGCATGACAAAAGGGATAGGAAAAATATGGGCACCAGG
This sequence comes from Ascaphus truei, assembly GCF_040206685.1. Lineage (NCBI taxonomy): Eukaryota > Metazoa > Chordata > Amphibia > Anura > Ascaphidae > Ascaphus > Ascaphus truei. The sequence goes on along the minus strand of NC_134489.1, from coordinate 50,412,881 downwards.
AACTTTTATAAAATAATAAAGTGCTTTATTGACTGCCGTCTATAACACTCCACTGGTATCAACATACTTTGTACTTGACAGAAACTCGTGGCAAACAATACTTTCAAGACTTCATCCCCTAGTAGTTCCCATTGCTATTTAGGAAAGGCGCTTGGCTTAGTGGTCCATTGCAAAAGCGGGATTTGGTACAGCTTGCAGAGAAACTAGAATGCCAGTGAGAACACGCTAGATGGACAGGTTCAGAGTCAGTCAAGGGTGCAGTGTAGACAACCCTATGACAACAGTGGTGGTCATGCTTCTGTAGGGACAACCCTACAGATAGTTGGCATATTTTGCCCGAAAATGTAGGCTTCCAATATCTTTAGTAGGTACTAACTTAGAAGGGGCACGTTACAAACTGGAAAACAATAAAGGGAGACAGGACACATCTTAATACACACTAACCTATTTACAGGACTCACAGTGAGGAACAAAAGCCGGACTTTGCAGAACCTGCTTCTATAATATAAGAGGAAGCTATCTATACCCTTACATTGACATCATACATCACAATATACCCTTTACCTCGGCTAGCAGATGCATTCCCAGAGGCCTGGCACGTGCATGCATCCTGTAAAACACATCTGCTACATTGTTTGCATCTGCCGTTCCCTTCGCCGTGCTCCCAACCGCTGCTGCCAGTATCATCACCACACTTGCGGGAGCCAGGCTGGCCAGGACTAACCGCATGACCCCTGCTCAAGTGGGACCACCCGTGATGCCTCCCCCCATTTCCAACCCAATGGGAGCTCAATCCAGGAGGGTCTCCTTTTCCTTACCTCCAGTTGGGCACAAATTGAAACCCAATCTAAATATTCTAATTATAATGTTTATGAGCACTGTTAGGGCAAACTTCCATGAATAATGTAGTGCAAAGAAAAAGAGTACTTAAGTACTTGGTAGTACCTTTTCTAAAGTACTCATTTACTCTGCATTAGTGCAACTGGACCAACAGCTATTTCTATTGAACTTACGAATAATGTAGCAAATATAGAGAACTCAGTTTATCTGCATGTACTTCATGGGTTCGCCAAACCTACCTTACTTATCACCATATTTATGCCATATGTAATGTAGGGATTAAAAAGCAGACAAGAATATTGGGTAGTGACAATGAAATGAACACCCAGTAGGCGTGTCACTTTTAGCTTTATATCTATTTTTACACGGACTCCCTGGAGCTTTTTCCTGCTGCATTGTACAGCTTGTACAGCTGCCAATAGGACAAGGAAATACAAAATCAGCAAAGACAGCTGTTTTTGGACTCATCAATTTGTGATTGTCCTCTGATCCTGCATTGTGGAGCTGCTACACGCTACAGTATAATTGCACAGCAGACACAATAAGGTAAAGTTTGTAAAAAAAATTTAAAAAAATAACAATATTGGTCCACTGTACAAGAACAGTATTTGTAATAATTTTACAATATTTATGCTGAACTCATAATTTAAACGAATCAACCATCTACTGTAGTTTTGAGCTATTAAATATGTCGCTGCCGTTAGTTCAATTTGATCCTCTGTGGGAGTATACCTACATTAATGAACTGAGTTTTACACTTGTATACAAAGCTAATACTTTAGGCACTCAGAAAATTACGTACTGTAAAATCCTCCTCAGTATGTGGTGTACATTTACCAGTGCAAAAATGGTTAATATCCAGCTTGCTAGGCAGGCATAATTATATTGAGGTTGTAACAGTTTTTTTAATCTCTAACATTGTAGAAAAATAGAAAGCGTGCATAGTTAAACTATCAAATTAAGAATTTGACACATTTAGCCTTCGTACAGTACAGTATGTACAGTGTTTGGACTACAATGATATCTCGTTGCAGTCTGAATGCTTGATCTATTAACGCTATTTTCTGCATGAATAAAACATTTTCTGGAGCTCATTGGTTCACCTATGCTGAAGCACTATGATGAATGTATGCTCATATCACTTCAGCTGTCCACCACTTAGCTCTTTATGAATTTTCATATCTTTCAATGGATCCATTCATCTTTTGTCATGCTGCCGGGCACAATTCTACTGTATATGAGAAAATAATCTGCAAGACAAGGCAGAATTATTCTGTTTACATACCTAGAAAGCCTCATGCTTGTGTAGCACTGTTCCAGTTCCAGGATCTGGACCATGATAGTCTGCATACAGATTCCTAGTTCACCACCACTTCTGTCACTCAGGGAGTCAGAATGAGGGGGATCAATGCCATTTAGGTCAGCCTGTCACAGCCTGTAACTACCAGGGACTTGCATGATAGGAGGCAGAGAAGCAGTCTTGACTAGCCACGCTATACTCTCCCCAGGGTGGAAATTTTCATGACCTCACTGGAACAAATTTAATGCACCATCCATCACTCTGGAGCATGCAAGATAATAACAGGTTACCCACATGATGGTACATCATAACCAGAATACAATTACAAACAGCAAGACCCACTTAATCCACTGATAACAGCGATGATATACTACTTCTTCCAACATGAAGAACATGGGGTCACTACTTGTAATATTTGGGATCAGGCTTTTTGATTACTCATCCCTCAAAATCCTTCACCCATCCAGAATATATCTTAGGGGCACCAGCTTCCTGTCGGACTTCTACTCTGTCCATAAAAATACAGGTTCCTATCATCCATTCCCCCATGATGGTACATAGGAGAGACTCTGTGATGAACTCCTTCGTACTGGTTTTGGCCCTAACAAAGCCAGCATGGCTTGCTTGAGCCAATCATGCCACTACCAGGGGCTTACATGACAGGAGGCAGAGAGGCCGTCTGGACTAGCCATGCTACACTTGTATCCAAGTAACTGTAGTTTTATGGAGATAGGATTAGTTAAAGTTGCAGGTGCTCCTAGGATCAAAACAAAGCAGAGACTTGTGTAGGGTGTTGAAGGCACAGTTCCTCCTATGACCAAAGTAAACTAATGGCAGGAACATAATTAATGTATTAAATGTATGTAGGTGGCATTACACCTGGGTTATTGATGTGTTAACATATAAATAGATATAGTAGCCCCCCCCCCCCCGAATCCGCTTATCTCCGTGGGGTGCGGGGTGGCCAGCAGAGAGGTGCACCCGCTCGCAGCTTCGCAGGGCTCCGCCATCTTGAAAGCAATTGCACATGCGCAAGATGCTGCGTATGCGCAGGACTAGGCGTGTGATGTGGCCATTAGCCAGAGAGGGCACCGCGGGGACTACAGCCCCCAGAATACAGTGGGGCTGGTAATCACATGGCACGACAGAGTCAAAAGGGCTCCTGGATTCCCCTGCTCCCCAGAAGATACATTTGGCACGCTGCGAGGACTGTGCCAGTCGGAGCGTGTGTGTGCAGGTGTCTGGCCCTTAGATAGGGACACTGCCCCTGTTGTACCAGAACTAGGGACCCCGCCAGGATGCGGCTGCATTCTGGCCTCAAGTGATCTGGGACCCGGCACCTGCAACAAGGAGACATTGCATACGGTGGTACACACCACGCGGGATACACCCAACATAGAGCCGGAGGCTTCACGCCGGACATCTTGGATCCGTGGATACCATCATTGCGACGTCAGGGCGCCGGGTGCAGGGAGCCCCGGCAGGTACCCAACGAATCATGTGCACCAACAAACACTATAGTGGGCAGCGCTGTACCACACAGTGGGTGGGACATTAACTTTGTGGACACCGGGTTGTTTGGGTCCCAAGGGCGCCTAGGTACTGTGGGGACAGTAACTCCAGCGGGAAGGTACGGCCGTGCGTGGCCTGGTGGGTAGGCTGTATATCATATTTCTCTGCACATTGTAAAACTGTTCTTATACCACGTGTGCATTTCTTATTTGTCCTGTAACGGGGTCATTCTACACCATAGAATCCCATACAGGTGGAGGCGCTACCGAGCATCACTCAGGTGCACCCCAGGTTCCCGGCAGCGGAGGCTCAGATCTCCTGGGCACCAGCAGGTTTTGCACCGCATTCACACACCGTAGCCACACATCTCCAAGGGTGTGGGGGAAAAGTGCGCTACATAGACATATATTTTTAAAGTTAGTTTGTAAATTGATAACATGAATCATTGGAGGTCAAAGTATGTTGAGCAAGACCTTGCACAGGCACCATCCTCTCCCCTTTCTCATTACTTGCCCACTGACATAGACAGAACAGACTATTAATAAAGTGAACACTTGATTGACAAGCACCCCACCCACGAACACACACACACAAACTAATATCAAGTTAATATCAAAGCAACCATATGTTTGTACTGTATAATGCATAATTACATTTAAGGAAACCAATTATTTTGATAAGTTAGTTACGTGTCAGTTTTCTAAGCGTGATTGAGATTGCCCTATTTAAAGCAGGTGATGCCCTTTTTAAAACTTAAGTGTTTATACACCAAGCAAAATTAACTCTAAAATACAGTAAAGTTGCTTGAGGCATTCTTCATTTCTTCACTTGAATCAGGAGGTGGCTATCTTTCATTTGTAGTCTCATGCATGACACTGGTGGTATCAGAAAGGCAGAATTATTAACCAGTAGAGAGAGAGAACCACATAATTCAACAAGAGATTTACTAAGCACAGATGTGGCACAAAATTATTTAACATCTTTATTGTCGGAGGCTACCAATGCATTGCAAAGCATTCAGGCACCAAATGGGTTGACACGCTACATAACCTATTTCCTCGATTCTAAGACGTACCTTTTTTCCGATTTTCACATGTCTGAAATCGGGGTGCGTCTTAGAATCGATGTATTAAAAAAAAACAATTTTTTTCTAAAAGTGGCTACAGTACTACAGTAACACCCTCTTTTCACTTACCATGTTTCAGGAGTGGTCCCATGTCAGCGGAGGACGAAGCAGGTGGCGGCGGCAGGAGAGGTCCCACGTCTGCAGATGGTTGAAGATGGACAGTGGGTGAGAGTGCAGTGGGTGTACGGCGGCATGACAGGTCTCAAGTCTGCAGGTGAATGAAGATAAGAAGACAGCAGGAGAGCTGAGCAGGAGCAGAGCGGCACAGGGGAACGGCTTGGAAGGTGCACACTGTAACCGGAAGTCAGACACCGGTCAACTTCCGGTGTTAAAGTGTGCACCTCCCAAGCTGTTCCTCTGTGCCGCTCTGCTCAGCTCTCCCGTTATTATGATCTCCTGCCACCACACGCCCGCCATCTTCTTATCTTCATTCATCTGCAGACTTGGGACCTGTCCTGCCGCCGCATACCCGCCCGCTGTCCATCTTCAACCATTTGCAGGCGTGGGACCTCTCCTGCCGCTGCCCGCTTCATCCTTCGCTGACATGGGACCTCTCCTGAAACATGGTAAGTGAAAAAGTAATTTTCCTCAATTGTAAGGGCCAAATCAATGGTGCGTCTAACAATCGAAGGCGTCTTACAATCGAGGAAATACGATAAAACAATCACACGATAATCAACAATAAAATATGAAAAGCATAAAATCTATAAGTGTAAATATTAACCTCTTTTTTATATATATATATATATATATATAATATAATAAATATATAATAAATAAATATATATATAATAAAGTCTTGGTGCAGCTTGCCCACCTTTCCCGCCTGCGTAAGGAGTGTCTCCCTTGTCCCATGCCCTCTCCAGCATGCCATACTTATGATGAGTTAAGGTGGGTGTGGGCATTTGAGCTTGCTTGGCATGTGTGTTAATTAATTTCTGACTGGAATCATTTGTATGGAGGTTGTGGCACCTCCCCCAGAGCTCACGTCACCTCCCCCTTTTTAATGGTGGATCTCATTTTGCTGCAGGTAAGGAATCTATTATGGTTCTTCCCCCTCATACAGAGGTATAGGGAACAGATGCAGTGTAGTGTAGGACTTGCACTTATTATGGTTTACCTTGACGTTTGGTGTGCAGCTTGTGATACTTTGGCCAAAATATCTAACTAAAAAACATATTTTATTATTATTAGTATTAGCATTATTATTAGTACTGAAGCATTATTTCTTGTAATTATTACCATGTATGTTCTGTCATTTGGATGTAGCACTGGGCACCCCCTGTCGTTTGCTATATTCACTTGCCACAGCCCTCTGACACTCTTTGTGACATTACATATATTGAAGATTAGGTGGGTGTGGGCGTTTGAGCTTGCTGGGCTTGTGTGTTTATATATATATATATATATATATATATATAACAAACAAGGAAAGAAGCAGCGCCTGCTCAGGGTAATTGTTGGTAAGTCTAAAAATATATATTACAGTGTCAGTGAACTCAAATAAATCTAAATGAAAGTGGACTATACTAATTATGTAAATAAATTGTGTAAGGGCAAATTACCTAACTAGATGCCTGTATAGCAATTACAAGAATAAGCATGAATATAGTAAAACAGGTACAATATCATGCAATCAATATGAATATATATATATATATATATATATATATATATATATATATATATATATAAACAACTAAATAATGAAACTGAAAATACAAAAATATATGATAAAAAACAAAAAAGCAAAAAAGAGGATAAAAACCAGTCCTCAAATGTATAGTCCAATGGTATAAATGGATGCTGATGCAAGGGGTCTCCGGCTGCTCTCAAAAGGACTAACTACGTCCATAGGGAATCTGCAGAGAAGAGAGAGGAGAGAGCGCACGCCCCATAGTGTAAAACTGTAAATTTATTGAGGGGAAGGGGAGGAGGTGGGGGGGGGGGTAAAAAATACACTCACAAAGGTACAGAATAAAAAAGCATTTCGTTATAATAATCACCACCATCCAGTGACTGCGTTTAGTCCTTGGGGAACCCCCGATCACGAACGGGATAAGCCACAGTCCTAACAGATGTCCAGGGCAGGTGGATACTGCTGCAACACGTTCCAAAGATAGTAAAGGGTAGCTCCTTGCTATCAAGCCTCTATGATGTCGGCGCTTGGATCGGTTCAACACGGCGCTCAGTGATGACGTAATGTCTATGCGTCCTGCGTGATGACGCTCCCTGACGCGTTTCGTCACTCACGGGTGACTTTCTCAAAGGGTAGTGGGGAGGGACCAAACAGCCATGGTATATATACACACACTAATAGTTCCGTGGGCCGCCCCACATCAGCTGCAAGATGCTCAATGTACTTGAGCTAATAAAGTGTCTAATTAACATGTAATAATTAACACAATCAAATTGGAGGAGACTAAGAAAGAGAAAACAACTAGTATAACTCATACCGCAATACCACACATAATATATGGAGATAATATATGATAGAAACCACAAAGAAAGCTGGCCTAGAAGATACAATATAAAAATAACTCTAACACTACAATTTACAAAAAAATACTTCATATATAGTATTCAAGGTATTGAAGACAAAGCAATATATTAAAATAATATATTAATACACTAAAAAGGATATTATTAATATTCTATATGTGAATAGCTCTATATTTATCTTAAATTAACACTTTATATAGTGTGATAATTATGCCACAAAGAAAGAAAATGATATATATAAAATAATAAAATGGTATAATTTACCTATAATAAGACATTAATAAACAATTAGTGATGAGATTAACCCCTAGCAGGTCCCTAAAACCTACAAGTGTAAACCATTAAATCTAAATGGAAATAGTGAAGATGGGAATATAGTGATCCCAATAGCTAAAATTGATGTGATCCTATATTTACTACTAGTAGATAAGTGTAGGTTTAATATTCGGTTATATCTAAACTGATAATACATTCTAACCCAAACCTATATATACTCTAAGAAGTGAAAAAATGTGTGCACTATGAATGAAATAAAGTGATTCTAATTGTGTGGATGGGTGATGTGAAATAAAAATATAAGACCAAATATGTCTAATACAAATATCAAGCAAAAATGAAATCAAGCAACAACCTAGTAAACTTATATATTCTATATAATGGACAATGAACTACAATAGAACCCATATATATGTAATAATGAAAATATAATATAAAAATAAGATAAAAAAATGTTTCAAATGTATAAAAAACTGCTACTCCAGGACCCAAGGAGAGGCCTAGGAGGAACCCAGACAAAAGATGACAGAGGAAAGCAGAGGAAGTCAAGGACAGGAAGAGGTGTCCACTGTAGGGACTAGACTAATGTACTGACATCAAAGCATTCATTTAATCCACCAGGGGTCAAAGTACCCAACTGGTGGATCCAAAATGTTTCCCGCCTGCAGAGGATCTTGAAGCGGTCACCTCCCAGGGCACACGGAGAAATGCTCTCAAGTCCCATTATTGTCATGGATTTGGGATCCTGTTGATGATAAAATTTAAAGTGACGAGAGATACTATGAGAATTCAAACCTTTGATTACATTTCTCCTGTGCTCCAGGAAGCAAGTACCAAGTGACATAGTGGTGCGGCCAACATATTGTTGACCGCACCCACACTGAATGAGATACACAACATAGGTGCTAAGGCAATTGATAAAGCTAGTAATAGAATGTGTGGTACCTCTGCTGGGGGAACAAAATTGAGTTTTGGTAAGGAGATGTTTACAGGTTATACACCGACTACGTCCACATGGGTGATTACCCAATAGACCCTTATGAGCCGTGGTTTTGGATGATGTTGATGACGACCTAAGTTTAGTAGGAGCTATCATGCTCTTAATATTTCTGGCCTTCCTGTATACTACAGAAGCTCTTTCAGGCAAGACAGACCCCAAATGGGGGTCACACTTGAGGATGCTCCAATGATTATTAAGAATCTTATTAATAGATCTAAAGGAATGGTTGTATGTAGTTATAAACCTCACTGTAGACGCACCAGTCTTAATAGATTTTACTGGAGCATAACTCAAGCGAACCCCCTGATCACATTTGGTCTTGGATTTACTTAATAGAACTGACCTGTCTAGAGAGCTAGCTTTGCCGAGAGCGTCGGAGACCAGATCAGGATCATAGCCTTTGGATAGAAATTTAGCTCCGAGTAATTTGGACTGGCTTTCAAAATCAACATCCCTGGTGCAGTTCCTACGTAATCTGTGAAACTGCCCCAAAGGGATATTTTCGAGCCATTGCTTATGGTGATTACTGGCCGCATGAACATAGCTATTGACAGACACAGACTTAAAATGTGTGGTGGTGATAATATTAAAGTCTGAGTCTGCACTAAGAACTAAATCAAGAAAAACAGTAGACACTGCATCAATTTCAAAAGTGAATTTAAGTCCAAATTGATTACTATTGAAGGAACTCAAAAGACCAGATAGAACAGACTCTTCACCATCCCAAATAATAATGATATCATCTATGAAACGGCCGTAGTACACGAGACCCGCTCCAAATGGGGTGTTATGCCACACAGAAGACTCCTCCCAGTACCCCATGAAGAGGTTTGTGTAGCTAGGAGCGAATCTCGTGCCCATAGCCGTACCACAGATTTGCAAGTGATAATTATCTTCAAACAAAAAATAATTGTGAGTGAGAATAAAGTGAATACTTTGCAAGATAAGGTGTTTGTGCTTGTCTGGGAACGATAAGTCTGTGTCCAGACAGTATTTGATAGCTTCAATCCCCCTGGCATGATCGATACAAGTGTAGAGTGATGCCACGTCGCACGTGGCCCATAGATAGGTGGATTTCCACTTAATGTCTGAGATGGAGTCAATGACATGGAGCGTATCCCTAATATGGGATCTGAGCTTAGCTACATAGGGCTGGAGAAAATAATCAACATATTGGGATAGGCCCGATGTCATCGACTCCACACCCGAAACTATGGGTCTACCAGGGGGATTGTCCAGGGACTTGTGAACCTTAGGTAAGTGATAAAAAAGGGAGCGCGTGGATGTGAGGATAACAAAAATTTAAATTCCAATTTAGAAATAATACCTTCCCCCAGTGCAGTGGTGAGAAGTTCCTTCAACAATAGTAGGTAAATGTCTACTGGATCAGAATCCAACAAGGTGTAGGAGGCCGAGTCACCCAGGAGTCTGCGTGCCTCTAGGAGATACGCAGATAAGTCCTGAATGACTACGCCCCCACCCTTGTCGGCCTGTCGGATGACAATGTCTTGATTAGCCTTAAGCTTGTTCAATGCGTCCAGTTCACCTCTGGATACATTCTGTGTGACTTTGGTGGGTTTAGAGCATAGTGACTCGAAGTCACGAAGTACCAGATTGTAGAACGTGTCCACAAATCCCCCCTTGGATTGGTAAGGGAAGAAGACTGACCTCGGTTTGAAAGGTGAGTATGTGATACTCAGATCTTCCTCCAAGTCTAGTTCCACAGACCCGGTGGGATGAATGGACAGTTCAAAGTTGTCAATGGAGACTTGTGATCCAGATGTTGAACCCGACTCTCTCAGCAAAGAAGTTAACGCCTCAATGCAGACTTCTTCCTGTGTATTAAAGGTGGTAACAGGGTTAGTCAATTTGGTATTTGTCTCCTGAATGTTATAATATCTATTCAAAGTAAATTTCCTAATGAAACTATTTAAATCAATAAAAAGTTGAAATAAATTGGGACCCATATTAGGGGCAAAGGATAAGCCCCTCTCTAACAGAGATGCTTCATAATCAGTCAATGGAACTGATGAGAGGTTAAATATACTACTAGTCTGAGATGGTATTAATCCTCTTCTGTTTTCCTTCTTCCTCTGGACAACTCTACCTGCCCTAACTCCTCTGCTCCTCTTTTGCCCTGACCTGATGGTCTGTTTGAGGCCTCGCGGTCCCAAAGGGGATAATGTTTGTCTGAATCCCTCCCTTTTGACCTCTTCTCCTGTCTCGGAGTTTTGTCTAAAAAATGAGCAGATCTATGTGTGGTGTTGGGTTCTTTGGATCTGGCACCTTTACCAATATCAGCTGAAACCCCATTCTCATCCCGCACATCAGGGGCCTCAGATTTCCTCACATTGTCCCCGGGGAGGGCTTCCACCTCGAGGACCGCGTAGCCACCACCTGTATGGAATTCTGTGGGGCCACTGGAGGGACCCTGGGACCCCCGATGACCTGCCTGACGAGATGGGGTGTGGCTAGATGTATCCCTTGGTTGATAGGAGCCACCTCCTTGTGTACGAGAACCTCTTCGTGCACGAGAACCTGAACTATATCCCCCTCTTCTCCTATAGTTGTAATTTTGTGTCCGTTTCCAGACCCCAACTTTGTTTGTGGCATAATCCTCCTTATCACGATTTAGTTTACTGTCTTTTCTATCAATAACCTCTTGCTCAAAGGTAGTGACTCTCTTACTTGTTTTCTCATCGAATTCTTTAAATTCCTCAGTATCACATTAAGGTTTCAATTTAACTTGAATAGTCTCAATCTCTAACTCCAATTCTTTAACTTTCATATCTCTAAAATCAATTAAAAGTTTCATCAATGAAAATGAACACCTGTCTAGTGTTTCATTCCATTCCCTGGTAAAATCTGCATTGGTTTCAAATGTGGGGGACTTAGTCACCCTCAGACCTCTGGGGATGATCTTGCGGTCTACATAATCCTGTAAAGAATATGCGTCCCACCAATGTCTCATCTCCTCTTTCATAAGTGTTTCTAATGTAAAAAAGTTTCCCTTAATATCAATTTTATTATCAGTGTCCATATTGTCTTCGACAACTACTGAAGGGATGAGTCCACTCCTTCTGGAGTGCCTCTCTTTTGCTGATTGCATCATGTTTAGGTTCTAGTCAGATGCCTCTTCTAAGAGAGTGGCTGCTGCTAAGGGGTTAAATATAAAGGACAAACAAGGAAAGAAGCAGCGCCTGCTCAGGGTAAGTGTAGGTAAGTCTAAAAATATATATTACAGTGTCAGTGAACTCAAATAAATCTGAATGAAAGTGGACTATACTAATTATGTTAATAAATTGTGTAAGGGCAAATTACCTAACTAGAAGCCTGTATAGCAATTACAAGAAAAAGCATGAATATAATAAAACAGGTACAATATCATACAATCAATATGAATATATATATATAAACAATTAAATAATGAAACTGAAAATACAAAAATATATATGATAAAAAACAAAAAAAGCAAAAAAGAGGATAAAAACCAGTCCTCAACTGTATAGTCCAATGGTATAAATGGATGCTGATGCAAGGGGTCTCCGGCTGCTCTCAAAAGGACTAACCACGTCCATAGGGAATCTGCACAGAAGAGAGAGGAGAGAGCGCACACCCCATAGTGTAATACTGTAAATTTATTGAGGGGAAGGGGACGAGGGGGGGGTAAAAAATGCACTCACAAAGGTACAGAATAAAAAAGCATTTCGTGATAATAATCACAACCATCCAGTAGCTGCGTTTAGTCCTTGGGGAACCCCCGATAACGAACGGGTTAAGCCACAGTCCTAACAGATGTCCAGCGCAGGTGGATAGTGCTGCAACATGTTCCAAAGATAGTAAAGGGTAGCTCCTTGCTATCAAGCCTCTATGATGTCGGCGCTTGGATCGGTTCAACCCGGCGCTCAGTGATGACGTAATGTCTATGCGTCCTGCGTGATGACGCTCCCTGACGCGTTTCGTCACTCACTACACACACATATAGTTCCGTGGGCCGCCCAACATCAGCTGCAAGATGCTCAATGTACTTTAGCTAATAAAGTGTCTAATTAACATGTAATAATTAACACAATCAAATTGGAGGAGACTAAGAAAGAGAAAACAACTAGTATAACTCATACCTCAATACCACGCATAATATAAGGAGATAATATATGATATATATTATATAGAATATATAAGTTTACTAGGTTGTTGCTTGATTTCATTTTTGCTTGATATTTGTATTAGACATTTATGGTCTTATATTTTTATTTCACATCACCCATCCACACAATTAGAATCACTTTATTTCATTCATAGTGCATACACATTTTTTCACTTCTTAGAGTATATATAGGTTTGGGTTAGAATGTATTATCAGTATAGATATAACCGAATATTAAACCTACACTTATCTACTAGTAGTAAATATAGGATCACATCAATTTTAGCTATTGGGATCACTATATTCCCATCTTCACTATTTCCATTTAGATTTAATGGTTTACACTTGTAGGTTTTAGGGGCCTGCTAGTGGTTAATTTCATCACTAATTGTTTATTAATGTCTTATTATAGGTAAATTATATCATTTTATTATTTTATATATATAATTTTCTTTCTTTGTGGCATAATTATCACACTATATAAAGTGTTAATTTAAGATAAATATAGAGCTATTCTCATATTGAATATGAATAATATCCTTTTTAGTGTATTAATATATTATTTAAATATATTGCTTTGTCTTCAATACCTGGAATACTATATATGAAGTATTTTTTTCTAAATTGTAGTGTTAGAGTTATTTTTATATTGTATCTTCTAGGCCAGCTTTATGTGTGGTTTCTATCATATATTATCTCCATATATTATGCGTGGTATTGCGGTATGAGTTATACTAGTTGTTTTCTCTTTCTTAGTCTCCTCCAATTTGATTGTGTTAATTATTACATGTTAATTAGACACTTTATTAGCTCAAGTACATTGAGCATCTTGCAGCTGATGTGGGGCGGCCCACGGAACTATTAGTGTGTGTATATATACCATGGCTGTTTGGTCCCTCCCCACTACCCTTTGAGAAAGTCGCTCGTGAGTGATGAAACGCGTCAGGGAGCGTCATCACGCAGGACGCATAGACATTACGTCATCACTGAGCGCCGGGTTGAACCGATCCAAGCGCCGACATCATAGAGGCTTGATAGCAAGGAGCTACCCTTTACTATCTTTGGAACGTGTTGCAGCACTATCCACCTGCCCTGGACATCTGTTAGGACTGTGGCTTATCCCGTTCGTGATCGGGGGTTCCCCAAGGACTAAATGCAGCTACTGGATGGTGGTGATTATTATAACGAAATGCTTTTTTATTCTGTACCTTTGTGAGTGCATTTTTTACCCCCCCTCCTCCCCTTCCCCTCAATAAATTTACAGTTTTACACTATGGGGCATGCGCTCTCTCCTCTCTCTTATATGTATATATTATATATATATAGCAAATGGAAATATTACTGTAAGCTCATTTGTATGCTCATTATATATATATATATATAAAATAAAGTTTTGGTGCAGCTCGCCCACCTTTCACGCCTTCGTAAGGAGTGTTTCCCGTGTCCCATGCCCTCTCCAGCATGCTATACTTATGGTTTTTATCACATGTTCTAGGTTGGTTATTCTTATCTTGCCTCTGTATATAGTGGCTATTATACACATAGGGAAGATAGGCTTTAAAGCCTGGGGTAATTTCTAAAAATTGCTTACATTTTTTTTTACGGGAATCTGTTATCACCAGGTATTGGAGTTTAGTAAAAAGCATGTGAATAAGTTATTTGATATGAACTAATTATTTGTATTCTCATGTGCATAAGCCACATAAAAATACAGAAAAAAACTCTGACATACTGTATAGCCTGCGGTAAAACGTTCCTAATAATTGCTTTACCCCTGGTGATATGGCTTTAGTGAATAAGTTAATAAATTACATTTGCACAAAAATTGCCGATTACACCTTTTTAAAATGTATTTCTCGACCTTTAGTAAATGTAATACATAATTGGGCTGCTGTTTAAACCAGAAGGCAGCTGTGTTATACAGTACTTTGTATTTTTTCTGTAAAGGAATGAATGATTATAAACGTTTTAAAGCTGTATATCATGAGCTTGATACATAAATTCCCATTCTTTGTAATCAACAATGTTGAATCTGCAGGATTCTGTGTGACATGTTGTGAAATATCAGGACATTTTGTGAACTATAGCAGTCAATAGCACAGGGCACATCTGTGAAAATATAATGAACTCACGTTGCTATAGGTAATGGTTGATCTAGGATAGTACAACAGGATATATGGTTCCACAATTCACAAACCCAGAATACCACTTTTTTTTAATTTACACTTACTGTTCCACTTTCTTTTTTATTTTAGCAATTGGATTTATTTATTGTAAATTGGATTTTTCTTCAAAACCCCCTTTTCTCTTTCTATTTCCACAGCGTACATATTGTATAATTAAAAAACAATGATTAGAAGAGATTTCCTCCAGTTGTTCAATCAAAGAGCCATCCAAGCCATTTTTTATTTTCTTATGTAGCCCTCTTTCCCCCACCCTCTGGGAGATGGGGTTGCTACTGGTGTATGCTGTGGCTGCTCGTTCATACCTGAGTGGTAAACAGGAGGCAGGAGATCTCTGCGATGTTGTGGGGAGGACATCAGGACAGGCTCACAGTAGTTCTTTAAGTTACAGCGCCTCCAGTCCAAGAGGATCCTGAGACTTTCAGGATGAACCTCATGAACACTTCTTCTGTGGTCAAGTCAATCACAACTCCAGATAGGGTATAACTGGATTTATAGTACAGCAGGATACATAGGATACAGTCCATTTGCATAATACCCAGACTTGAGGCCTTAACAATTATTTTCTTAGTATCCTACCCCCTAGTGGGACAAGGCCTCAGCCTACTGCTCTAGCAGCAGAGGCTCTATTCTATGTCTGCACACTCTGAAGTCTATCCCGAACAACTACTCCCACTAACCGTACTCTACACTATAGAGGAGAAAAACGCCTCCTTCCCTGGGGAGTGACTAGTAAGGCAGCCTACACACTGTCATAGACCCCTTTTACCATAGCAGGCTAACCCTGAACTTTATTGAATATGCACACTGAACAATATAACATACCCAGCTTAGGGCCTCATGTTGTAAGCAGCGATAAGCCCCTTATCGCCAGGTTATCGCCAAAAAGGCCTACAGCGATTCAGTAAGCCCCGATCTGCTGGAGATAAGAGCAAAAATCGCATTTTTTCCCCCAAAAAACACAGACCACTTGGCAATAAGCCACTTTTCGGCGCTCATCGTCAGCTTCTCAAACTCGCTGTATTCTAGTAGCCTCGCTCAGCTTCTCGCAGTTAATTGCCGCTCTAGAATGGAGATTTGCTCTCCAAATTGCCTCGCCACAAAAAGTTGGCAAGAAGGTGGGGAGAAGCTGCGGATGAGCGGTGATGCAGCACTTTTTCCTGCATCGGATTGATGTCGGGGTCACCGGAGCTGATATCCATTAATACCAGCACCAGAGACCCCCGGCATGAATCGGATGCATTTACAGCCCACTTCATTACCTTAGCGACTAACCGTTTGTGGCGGCTAACCACCAGTGCCATGCTTATTGTGGATAGCGGGGTGGGTGATGGTGGTATTTGGCCCTTTGTGGGTGTTTAGACTTTGCGGATGGGTTGCAGGTGGACTTAACCCCTTCATTACCTTAGCAGTTAATACCGCTAAGGTAATGAAGGGGTAACCCCTCCCGCTACCCACCCGCAAGTCCTAAACCCCCATCTTTGGGGCTACTACCCCCTTCGCCCATCCCCGCTACCCACAATATACACAAATAAACACAACAGCTCCACTACCTATCTCTTAGGCCCCCAATAAACATTGAAATATCTAATACACAACCCACCCACGCCGTGCCCCCCCCATAAAAGCATTATTTATTTTGTTACACACACGATTAATTCCACAGGTCGGTGGGGATCCTTTGGTGGTCCCGGCACAGCAGGTGTCCGCAGGCCCCACAGTGCACCCGGGGGGGGGGTACCCACAGGTGTCTAGGGGCCTCCAGGTGGTCCCCGCTAGGTTCGGTGGGCCTTCAGGTGGTCCCCGCGGGTCCCAATGGGGTCCACGGGTTGTCCCCGTGGGTGTCTTGGGGTGTCTGGGTTGTCCCCACAGGGGTCTGGGGGCCCTCGGGAGATTCCCACAGGGGTCTCGGGGCCTTCGGGTGGTTCCCACGGAGGTCTGGGGGCCTTCAGCTGGTCCCTATGAGGCCCTGGGGGCCCTATAGGGTCCTCGGTTCCTCCCCACATGTGTCCGTGGGTCCTCAGGTGGTCCCTGTGGTGTATGTATTTGGTGGTGGTGGGGGGTTATTGATTGAAATGTAGTCCATGTTTTTATTTTTTACATACAGGAATGGTACCGCAGGCCAGCGAGGACCCATGGGGACCACCCGAGGACCCCCAGACGCCAACAGGGACAAAATTAGGACCCACAGACACCTGCAGGGAGGAACCGGGGACCCCTATGGGGACGCAGGGGGACCACCTGAGGGCCTCTAGACTCAGTGGGAACCACTGAGGTGGCCCCCAGACCCTCGTGGGTATGACCCTGGGACCCCCAGACACCCATGGGGACCACCTGTGGAACCCATTAGGGCCCGCGGGGACCACCAGGAGGCCCACAGAGCCTAGCAGGGACCACCCGGGGGCCCCCAGAGAAATCAGTAGAAATCAGTAGTCCCAGAGGACTGGGATACACTTATTTATTTATTTCATTTTTACATAGAATTGATGCAGGGGGTCTCCACAGCTGAACCTCATTAATTTCAACTCCGGGGACTTATGGTTCCTGAGATATTGACCTCCAAAGAGTGTACCAGTATCTCAGCAAAATGTAAAGCTCCTGCGTCACACAGGCCAATCGGAAGCTGAACCTCGTGACATTACAGTTTCATATTGGCCGCAGGGCATGGGAGCATTGAAACTCCACGATTACTTGAACCATGGTAGCCGAGTGGAGCGGCTACTTGCACTCCCTATGGAGGTAAGCATCTCCGGAGGCAGGAGCTAAAATTAATGGGGTTTAGTTCCGGAGACCCCCCGCTTCAATCCTATGTTAAAAAGAAAACAATTTGCCAACACAATCGCGCGCTTGGATTGCCACTTTAAGATTAGATTTTATTTTAGGTACAATTTCATTACTTGTGTAAGATACTTGGATCATTGACTACAGAAAACATAAATGTACCATAATGTCTCTGCAATATCATATAAAGCATAAGAAATGTACTCTTTTCAAGGCTTTGCTGTTGTTTAGCGTTTCATTAACTGTGTCACATTGAGCTGAAAAGAGTGTCCACAGAGAATGCCCCTAAATATAAGCATCTTACAGCCATGCTGTTACTACTACATGCACTTGAGTGTGAAGAGACCCACCTTGGAAGGAATTTGACCTGCTTTGCAAAGGGTCGATTCAAACTTTCCAGCAAAAGATGACTCATACTTTTTTATTCCAAACAGTTAACTAGGAAAGGAAAATATGTGACCTCTTTCCATAGCCTTTTGCTTCGTGTCTTATGCGAGATTCATGTACAATACAAACTGAGTGTGTAGATTGAAAGCAAAGATAAACAGGTGCTTTGTGCCTTGAATAATTAATAATCCATATGCAAAAATTAGACAATTGTATATAAAAAGGGATCTTATTAAGATTTTTAACTCAGTCAGTGTTGGAGTGGTAGTTTTCTACATTCAATACACCAACCACTACACCAACAAAAAATATAAAGTATTAGTTAAATCAGCGGTGCGCAAACTGTGGGGCGCGACCCCCAGGGGGGGTGCGACACTGCCGACGGGGGGTGCGGGGTTTACAGAGGCCCCGCGCGCTTCCCGAAGGCACTTAAATTAAGTGCCGGGGGAGCTGCAGGGCCTCTGTAAACCTAACTTACCGTGGCTCCGGCGGCTTCCTCCCTGCGTCGCCATGGCAACGCGGCGTCAAAATGACGCTGCGAGGTCATGTGACGTCACGTTGCTATGGCAACGTGACGTCATTACGCCGGAGCGTGGGTAAGTTGGGGTTGGGGGGGGGCGCGGGAGTGAGGGGACAGCCGGCAGGGGGGCGCAGGGAAAAAAGTTTGCGCCCCCCTGAGTTAAATGACAGTCAGACTTGGCTCACAAAATGCAATATTTTTTAAACAACTTATAAAGGTAATTTAGTTTGGTTAATAAATCTGTGTATTACTTAAAGGGACAGTCCCTCCTAGCACAAAAGTGTACTAATGTCATTTAGGGGTGTTTAAGGGGTTCCATGATTTATGCCTTTTTGTTAACCAAAATCTCATGCATATAAATATTATTTTCATTCATTTTTTAAATGTAAAAAATAAATTCTATATGTTTGCTACTATCACTTTAAATATTTGCAATTATGTGCTGTGGCCATGAGCCAAACAGAGACTTTGATAAGATATATTAGGCATGATGGGATTTCTTAGTTTTAACCCCTGATGAAGTGGCCACATAGTTGCAAAACGCATTGGATGTTTGTTTTTGCTTGAGACATTGTGCGATCTGTGCCTGCACTAGTCTCCTTCACTGATGTGGACTTGCTCCGTTTGAAATTGCAAGTTCGGAGGACGCTGACGTCAGTGGGTACACGCCACTGGAGGCACGTCAGCTGTTTGGAGGTTCCCTCTGCTCAGGCATGTGGCACCGGCACTCAGCCAGTGAGTTGAGATGCGAACAGCCCCCAAGGAGGATCCGTTCCAGAGACGAGGGCTTAAACTGCTCGTCTAGGACGACTCTGTTGAGTTGATTTCCTACCCCTTACCATCTCCCAGCGAGGACATTCCCTGCTACCCCTGCATCATCTGGTTGATCTGGTCTGTATTGTGACGAACCGTGGTTCCAGTCTGGCGATCACGGCTTTAAACCCACTGCTTTTAGATTTTTCCTTGACCTCGGAGCCTGCGAGGAAGCTCCCCATCCTTCCCCGCCCCCCCTTCCTCCCCCCACAACACACAAATAAACACACAACAAAAGGTCTGGAGGTACAAAGGCCACGGCTTTATTTACACAAATAATAATAATAATAAACCTCGGTAAGTGCCACCCCTGCCAGGGAGCTCTTTCCCCGGGTAAAGGCTAATGGCACCCCAACCATGGTCCGCAAGATCCACCAAGCCGGGTGCCCATTGGCCCAGCCGTTAAGCGATACTGGGTCCAGGGAATCATGCACAAATGAGCCCTGCCCACTCGCTATCCCCAGCCACCCCAAGGCTTTCGGGGTTATCTGCACCATAGAGTCCCCGCTGGTAAAGTTACTGTGCACTTACCCTCCCAACAGCCACGTGACAAAGGCAACACATGCCTTGGAATGCCCATCTCAAATATGTCAGATATCAAAGTCTTTCATATTATAATATATATATATATATAATCAAAAAATAAATAGATGATACCGTTCTGTGGCTAACGAAATGCTTTTATTTGTGCGAGCTTTCGAGATACACTGATCTCTTCTTCCGGCGATGTTACAATGAATGAAGCAAGGATTACTTAAAAACAGTGTCTCTTGGAATGTTATCTGTGCTGTTCCTTCCCCCGGTGTGGATGTGTTTTATGGCTAGAGGTGTCAAAGGGTAACTGAAGGCAAGTGAAGAAAGAGTGTGTATGTGTATCAGTGTGAATAAAAATGGATGGAGAGCCCACAGTATAAACAGTGCTCTACACAAGGTGTGTGTGGAGTGAGAGGGATATAAATGGTGTGGGTGGGTGTGGAAATGTGAAAGTTTGTAGCACAACTAAAAGTGTGTGTGGATACTATGTGGTCCCTATTGGTGTATAGGGATGGAAAAATAAGGAGTATTAGTATGTGTGAGAGACAGCTTGTGCATACATATAGCACAGTATGTACAGATATGGCCTTTAGCGCTCATGGGAAGAGAGTTCTCTAGTGTCAGTAATGACTCATAAAATTTCGATCTCTGTTTAGGCCACTGCTAAGTGTCCCGAACAGTTGCATAAATTTGTATTCATGCAACCGTCTCTCTTTCGGGGTTTTAAGATTACCTTTGAGTATGGCAACCCTCAGATCGTTCATCTTATGGCCAGAGTCAGAGAAATGTTCGCCAACAGGACTGTCTCTTGTTCCGCGTGTGATGCTGTGGCGATGCAGGTTCATTCTCTTGTTTAGCCCCTGTCCTGTCTCACCTATGTATACATATACATATATATAATGCAAGAAACAAACAGCGCAACTCCCAACAATTTGTTAATACAGTTTGAGTGAAAAACTGCAACTAGCCAATTCAATTAGTAAGCGAGAGGTATTAACCCTTTAGATACTGACTAACCCTATCAAATCTGCTGCCACTTAAGTCCACGGCTCCACAATTGCCGATAAAAATGTACAAGAAAGAGTGACCTAGGCGCAAATAAAAAAGGGAGAGAAAGAAAAAAAGGGAAAAAGAAACATCATAGGGTAGTATGTCAAACAATTCAGATAATAAATTGGTGAGATATGCACTTACAGTGGTTTAGGTAAGTATTAGCCTTTTATCCACTCTGGGATCAGGAGCTCAGCTTCGGGGTCTTTTGTATCTCTGCCTGGAACTCTTCGTTTTTCAAGGTAACTGTCAACACAGTAATCCACAGCAGTCGCGGTGCACCTATATACAGGAATTACGTCTTGCAGATGGATCTCATAAAGAGATTAGGTAGGGAATAAAAAAGGAAAAACAATATAGTGTAAAACCTTTTAATTATAAAATTAGTAAAGCAATTAAATAGGTATCTAACTCACACTCTGTGAGTCATAAAAGAGCATCTGAGAGTAATACACGAGTCTCTCACACTCGGTAGTGGATGAATGCCGACTCCCAGTCCAGCTAACTCGCGCGGTCACTTCCGCGTCACGTGACCTCGGCTCTCGCGAGATCTCGTCTCCGTTGTTGGAAATTCACTGCTCCGGCTCCATGGTAAGGGATCAGCTTGTCAGCTTGTCTCTCTCTGCTCATAGAACGCCCGCTCTACGCGTTTCTCCAATGTGGCTTCGTCAGGGGCTGCTATCTCGTACCTACCCCTACCTAGGGTTTATATATATACCTCTCGTAATTGATTGGCTAGTAGAAAATTGGAAAATTGGCTACTTGACAAGTAAAAATGCTACTAAATGGTTATCTTTACCACAAACGAACACAATAATATAGCTACATGTGTATTACATACTTTGAGACTAGAATGTATAAAAAGCTAATTATAAAACATAACGATTTGATTATAAAACATATAACATTTAGAGGACATATTCATAAACACATTAATATATATATAAAAGGCTAAACAAGCAATATAATGTTTTGGTCTTATACTAACCAAGATCATCACTTATATTTCTAGCATGAACCTATAGACATTGCAAAATATGATGTTTTCTTATGGTACCTAACCCAATGAATAATGAGGAGCATATAGGCTCCTCATTATAGAATTATAATTGTATCTATATATACATGAACCATATTATTTTACATTTTAACCCCATATTAAATCACATTGTTAATCACATAGTCAATCATCTATTTGGTCGAAATCCTATTGGAAACACTACAGTATTCCAAACAGATCAGTTTGTTATATATTATTGTTTAACGGTTGATTAACTATTAAAAAGACTGTGTAATCATATATTTGGCGGAAACAAACCATATATTAACCTTTTATTAACTAGATGAGGTGTTCTCACTCTAGGAATATAATTAACCATACACAATTGATATCAATATTAACAACATAGTATCAATATTCCAATGTTACAATTAGCAACAAGGGAAGCCTTAAAGAGCATAAAGAAGATATTTTTGTTTTCAAAAGACATGTCGTATTACCAGTATAATATATTATACATTTAAAACCAGAGACATAACATAAAACACAGACAAAGCTCAGTGCACATCCAGAAAACTTATATACGGTACAGTGCCTAAATATACATGTATAAATAACTAATAAATAAAATGGTCTTTTAGTTTAACATTTTGCCCAAATTGTTGTAAGCCCTTGAGCCAACTGCACGGCAGACCACGTTCAAGGGTCCCTAACACTAATATAGATTCTTAATAACCTGTGCATTGCCAGGAAGAATGATTTATAATAAATCTGTCAATATAAGTTGCAAAAGTTCTAAGTCTGATTGAAGCTTTTATTAACCTGTACATTACCAGGAAAAGCACTCTGTAATAGATTTGTCACAATCACACTGCATGCAGGCAAGTTCCTCTGATAGTGAGAGATGCCATGGAGTGAGCTTTTAACCATTTTAATGTGGGAGGGAGTGAGCTTCAATTGGATAGGAGGTTGCCACCCTCCAATCAGCAAGACTAGCTGAACAAGAATTATAAAACATACAGAACACCTACAAGCTCATATTGAACCCCCAAAATACCCACAACATATATATAAGCATATAAGTTTCACAGAGGAGTGCTACTGAGCATGGCAATATATAGATTTAAAACCAGAGACATAACATTAAACACAGACAAAGCTCAGTGCACATCCAGAAAAACTTATATACGGTACAGTGCCTAAATATACATGTATAAATAACTAATAAATAAAATGGTCTTTTAGTTTATCATTTTGGCCAAATTGTTGTAAGCCCTTGAGCCAACTGCACGGCAGACCACGTTCAAGGGTCCCTCACTCCATGGCATCTCTCACTATCAGAGGAACTTGCCTGCATGCAGTGTGATTGTGACAAATCTATTACAGAGTGCTTTTCCTGGTAATGTACAGGTTAATAAAAGCTTCAATCAGACTTAGAACTTTTGCAACTTATATTGACAGATTTATTATAAATCATTCTTCCTGGCAATGCACAGGTTATTAAGAATCTATATTAGTGTTAGGGACCCTTGAACGTGGTCTGCCGTGCAGTTGGCTCAAGGGCTTACAACAATTTGGCCAAAATGTTAAACTAAAAGACCATTTTATTTATTAGTTATTTATACATGTATATTTAGGCACTGTACCGTATATAAAGGCGGGGTTGCAGACCTGCCTAAGACATGCAGATGAGCATACAGTAATATTTGCATATATATACAGTATATATATATATACACACACACAAATATATTTTGAAAAGGGGTGAACAAATACAACATAATGCACAATATAATTATACTACGTCATGTTATCACACAAAGGGACAGGTGGGCGGCATTTCTTTCCCAGGGAGCAGATTGCTTTCCTGCCCCCACCCTGCTTTGAATCCCCTAAGCCCCGCCCCTCTATGACATGGTGGGAAGAGGGGGGGGCGGGCAGAAGAGGAAAGCAGCAGGCGGACTGGCCGAGCCAGAGAAGGGGAAGGGGGAAGCAATGCCCATTCCAGCACCTCAGGTGAGGGAAAACACCAGGGGGAAAGAGGGGTTGGGAGAAGAGGAGGGAGCCTAGCCCCAGCGGTCAGGTGCCCCGTTGCTGAAGGGCTCCAGGCTGCTTTTTGTACGTGCATACAGCAGACTCTCTCCTATCCCATAAGGGAAGTGATTTGTAATAGAATTCTATGTTTATTTGCACACATGTATATATTTTCTTTTATTCACCTGTAGATTTTCATTGCACTTTACTAGTGTTTTTAAAACGTTGTACACCGGTTGTGTTGTTGACCATATTTTCACTTTGCACCTTTTTTCACATTATCAGTTATAAACACTTTTTAAAGTGTTAAATAAACTACCTTTAATTGAAAACCTCTGGTTAAAAGAGTGTAAGCTTTCAAGACCACAAAGGTCCCTTCTTCAGGTTGATTGTTTACAAATGAAGCTGAAATAGCATGTCATATTTATATTTATAAATGGAGTGGTGGATAACCACTCCAAATGATTAGGTTCACTGTTCTCCAAGACCAGCACTGCTGAGAATAAGTGGATTTGGGGGACCCCAGGAACCTGACGGGCTGACGCGAGGTGACCCAAGATATGAGTGAGGGACGCAGATCGTGGAAGCCGTGCACGTGAGCATGCGTACGACGAGGAGCCAAGTTTGCAGTAGAGTTGGAGTGTGTAACGTGTGCTCACCACAAACAGGAGCACCGCTAGTTGTATCCCCTTTTGATTTTTTATTAGTGTGCAGCATTGATTTATCTTTCTACTCACCACAAACAGGACAGGACCACAAGGCTGAGGTGGGGATGTTGGAATACACCAACCTCCAACCACAAGACCGCATTCAGAGTTCAGAGTAAGTATTTGTAGCTGGGTCAGGATAGGAGAGATCCGAATGGTCGTATATATTCGCCGTGGTCAGGGATTGGAGAAGTTAGATAGTCATTGTGCGGTGCTGGGGTCCAGGAGTAGAGAAGGTAGAAGTCCAATAGCAAGCCGAGGTCAAGGGTCAGAGAGGCGGAGGTTCAAGTACAAGCCGAGGTCAAAACAGGATACACAAGACAACACAGCAACAAGGTAGCAGGGTGTTTGAGGCAAACACAAGTACATAAACAGGGTTTATGCTCAGCCAGTTTGCAGTAGGGCTGGCTGAGTATTTGTAATATGCGCTCACCACAAACTGGACAAAACTGCGGGTCTGAGTTTGGGATGTATATAACCGCTGCCCTACAACCACGGGACTAGGTCCGGAATGCAGAGTCAGTGTCGTGTAGCCGTGTCAGGATAGGAGAGTTCGGGTAGGTTGTGGTACTTGCCATGGTCCGGGGTAGCAGAGAGGTGAGTGGTGGTTATCTGTAAGCCGTGGTCGAGGAGAGAGTGGGGGGTCCAAAAAACAAGCCGAAGTCCAGGGGTACAGAAGATACAGGTCCAGGTACAAGCAGGGGTCACAACACAGATCAGGCAAGGCACAGAAAAAGGCAAAACCATGAAGCTGCAAGCACAATACATAAACAACAGTTTATAGTTACATAGTTACATAGTAGATAAGGTTGAAAAAAAAACCTACTGTAGGTCCATCAAGTTCAACTTATGCTAAATTTAGACAACAGATACTTTATCCTATATCTATACTTACTTATTGATCCAGAGGAAGGCAAACAAAAAACCCCATTAAGGGGAAAAATAAATTCCTTCCTGACTCCAAGAATTGGCAAATCAGATTAATCCCTGGATCAGGATCCTTCCCATGTATACTTATTTGGTATATCCCTGTATACCTTTCCCATCTAAAAAGATGTCCAACCTTTTTTTGAACAAATCTATTGTATCTGCCATCACAGTCTCCATGGGTAATGAATTCCACATTTTAACTGCCCTTACTGTAAAGAACCCTTTCCTTTGTTGCTGGTAAAATTTCCTTTCCTCCAACCTGAAGGGATGGCCCGAGTCCTTTTGTACTGCCCGTGGGATGAATAGTTCTTTTGAAAGCTTCTTTGTATTGTCCCCGAATATATTTATATATATTTATCATATCGCCTCTTAGACGCCTCTTTTCTAATGTAAATAAATCTAATTTAGCTAGCCTCTCCTCATAAGTTAGATTGTCCATCCCCTTTATTAATGTGGTGGCTCTTCTCTGCACTCTCTCTAGTTCCATAATGTCTTTTCTTGGGATTGGTGCCCAAAATTGTACTCCATATTCAAGGTGTGGTCTTACTAAAGCTTTGTAAAGGGGCATAATTATGTTTACTGCCCTTCCATCCATTGCCCGTTTGATGCAAGATAAGATCTTGTTTGCCTTTGCAGCTACTGCATGACATTGGGCACTATTGGTAAGCCTGCTGTCTACAAGCACTCCTAAATCCTTCTCCATCAAGGATTCCCCCAATATATCTCCATTTAATTTGTAAGTCGCCTTTTTATTCTTGCATCCCAAATGCATAACCTTACATTTATCTGTATTAAACCTCATTTGCCATTTACCTGCCCACATTTCCAGTCTCTCCAAGTCCTTCTGAAGAGAAATTACATCCTGCTCTGATCCTATTACCTTACACAATTTAGTATCATCAGCAAAGATGGAGACTTTGCTCTCGATCCCAACCTCAAGGTCATTAATAAACAAGTTAAAAAGCAGGGGTCCCAGTACCGATCCCTGAGGTACTCCACTCACAACTTTAGCCCAACCTGAAAAAGTTCCATTTATGACAACCCTCTGTTGTCTGTCCTTTAACCAGTTTTCAATCCAGGTGCATATATTATTACTGAGTCCAATTTTCTTTATTTTGTACACCAACCTCGTGTGAAACCGTATCAAAAGCCTTTGCAAAATCTAAGTAGACCACATCAACTGCATTACCCTGGTCTAAATTCCTACTTACCTCCCCAAAGAAACAAATAAGGTTAGTTTGGCATGATCTATCCTTGCTGACTATTACTAATAATTTTGCTTTCCATTAGGTATTCCTGAATATTATCCCGTATTAAACTTTCAAGTAGTTTCCCTACTATTGAAGTCAGGCTTACAGGTCTGTAATTTCCCGGTTGTGATCTAGCTCCCTTTTTAAATATAGGCACCACATCTGCTTTACGCCAATCTTGTGGTACTGAGCCTGTGGAAATGGAGTCCTTGAATATTAAATATAATGGTTTGGCTATTACTGAGCTTAACTGCTTGAACTCTTGGATGTATGCCATCGGGGCCAGATGCCTTATTTACTTTAATTTTTTCAAGTCACTTATGAACTTTTTCCTCAGCTAACCAGTTGTTCATTAATATGGAGGTTGTGGCTTCCTCCTGCGGCACTACTATTGAACTTGATTCTTCCCTGGTAAACACAGAGGCAAAGAATTTGTTTAATACCTCAGCTTTTTCCTTATCTCCAATAATCTGCCTACCCATCTCACACTGAAAGGGTCCTATATTTTCTTTTCTCATTTTTTTGTTATTAAGGTACTTAAAGAACTTTTTAGGGTTGACCTTACTTTCTATTGCAATCCTTTTTTCATTATCCATTTTTGCTAATTTGATTGCCCTTTTGCAATTTTTGTTACATTCCTTATAATTCTGATACTATGTCTCTGTCCCTTCTGACTTCAAGAATCTAAACGCCTTCCTCTTCTTGTCCATTTCCTCCCCTACCTGTTTATTTAGCCACATTGGTTTTGACTTATTTCTTTTATACTTATTACCCAAGGGTATACACTGAAGTGTGCTTTTCTAACAATGTTTTAAAGACTGTCCATTTATCTTCTACATTTTCGCTGCAAAAACATCATCCCAATGTATTCATTGTAGATTAGTCCTCAGTTTATTATAATCTGCCTTTCTAAAGTTTAAGGTCTTTGTTGAACCCAAGAAATCTATTTTTTGATAATTTATTTCAAATGAGACCATGTTATGATCACTGTTACCCAAATGTTACAGGACATGAATATTTGTTATTACTTCTACTTTGTTTGATATGACCAAATCCAGTATTGCCCCTCTCCTGGTTGGTTCCTCAATAATTTGGATCATATAATTGTCTTTAAGCACCCCCAAAAACCTGTTTCCTTTTGTTGTAATGCTAGCTAATCTCATTGGCCCAGTCTATGTCTGGATAGTTAAAATCCCCCATTATGCAAACATTACCCGGTTTTGAGGCCTTCTCCATTTGCAAAAGTATTTTAGCTTCCTCAATCTCACAGATATTTGGTGATTTATAGCATATTCCCACAAACATTTTCTTTATACTTTTACCTCCACTGCTAATTTCTATCCACAAAGTCTCTACATTTTCATAATTCCCTTCATAAACATCATCCCTTATAATAGGTTTTAGATCCGGTTTAACATATAAACATACTCCACCTCCCCTTCTATTTGTTCGATCCTTCCGAAAAAGGGAATAACCCTCTAAATTAACTGTCCAGTCATGAGTTTCATCCCACCATGTTTCAGTAATGCTTATGATATCATACTGCTCCCTTGCAGCTATTAATTCAAGCTCCCCCATTTTATCTGTCAGGCTTCTTGCATTAGCAAGCATGCATTTCAGTTTTTTTTCAGCCTGTACTATTATCTTATCTGCTCCTTCCTTTCTGTGCCCACTTGGTTTAGTCTTTAGAAGTTTTCTAGTATTATCTGTATATACTATGGGTGTCTCACTGCTTGTCAAACTTGCACTTGCCCCCATTCTACCTCCATACCCCCTTGTATCCTCCTCTATTCCATTTAGTTCATTATCTGTTTCATTCCCCTCCCCCCTCCATCCTAGTTTAAAATCTCCTCCAACCTTTTTAGCATTCTCCCCCCTAGCACAGAAGATCCCTCTTCATTGAGGTGCAATCCGTCCCTAGAATATAGATGGCACCTCTCAGAAAAGGAGTCCCAATGCTCTAAAAACCCAAACCCCTCCTTCCTGCACCACTTTCTTAGCCATGCATTAACCTCCCTGATCTCTGACTGTCTCCCTGCGGTAGCGCATGGCACTGGTAGTATTTCAGAAAATACTACCTTGGAGGTCCTTGCCTTAAGCTTTTGGCCTAGATCCCTGTAATCATTTTTTAGGACCCTCCATCTTTCTCTAACTTTGTCATTGGTGCCAACGTGTACCAAGACCGCCGGGTCAATCCCAGCCCCCCCTCCAACAATCTGTGTACCCGATCCGCAATGTGCCGAACCCGAGCACCCGGGAGACAAAAAATTGTTCGGTTCATGCGGTCACAGCAACAGATTGCCCTATCTACCTTCCTAATAGTGGAGTCCCCTACCACCACAATCTTTCTTTGTATCTGAGCATCCTGAGTCCCACTGTTCTGGAGGAACTATTCCCCTGGCTGCTAGAGAAATTAGTCTCCCCCAGCCTTGCCATTTCTGCCCCGACATTACCAATATCTTCACTCAACACAGCACATCTATTGGGATGTGTCGGCTCAGAAACGACCTGCCTCTCCCTATTGCCCCTGCTTCCCCTTCTAACTGTCACCCAGCTACCTACCTACCCCTCACTAATAGCAACCAAGCTACCTACCTGCTCCTCACTAACAGCGCCACCATCTGCACCACTAGTCGAAGCAAGGGCCTGCTCAGTGAGCTCTAAACCCCTTCCAAGATTGTCAATGTCCCTCAATATTGCAAGTTGCCTCTTCAGATCAGCAATCTCTGATTCTAAAGAGACCACCCGCTCACACCTCTCACAGCGGTATGCTCCTTGGAGCAGCTGCTCCAAGTGTACATACATGTGGCAAGATGTGCATTGTGTGGCATTTTCAATCCTGCTCATTCTAGCAACTATGAAGTTTATAAGTATAGTATAAGTAAACTGTACTTCAATAAACTATACCTTGTTTAACTGCTTCTGGTTCTAACTGCACACACTTTAAACAACCAGCACTTCAAATCACGCACACAGGTCAGTCAGTACACGCAAGCTCAGGATTCGTTAGAAGCCTCTGTTTAAATAGGGACACCCACCAGGTGTGTTAGGTTATTAATTAACCAACCACACCCACTCTGCCTCAGGCTCAGCAACTAGCACAGAAACAGACAGGGTAATAAAGGAGGTCTGAACCAATTAGGGGGCAGCAGGAGAGTGACGTCATGAATAGGATACCAGACGATAGGAGGAAGCAAGATTGGCTGCAGGTGAGAGGCAGCTGATACCTTTCTTGAGATTACCTGCTGGGGGGGAGCATGACGTGAGGCTGGCGCTTTGCCAGCAGGACCAAGCGCTGTGATGCCATGACGGGAAGAAGAGTCCGTGAGCACGGTGTTTGGGTGACGCACCCACGCGCACCGACCGGTGTTTGAGTGACAGCTGGGGTCCCTGGAAGTCCCATTCAAACTGAATGGAACTGCCAGGGACCCCTGCTGTGGTAATACGATGGGCCATTAGTTTCTGCAGAAATGTCACTGAAATGTTGCAGCATGTACCCAGCATGTACCTGGATCTTGTTGGTGATAGCCCCAGATTTTCCAAGGCAAGTTTTACAATACTCGTCAGTATATATATATATATATATACAGTACACTGATAATCAGGGTCTTGATGTAAGTATCGTCAGCTTTTGGAAGGTCTTAAATATCATTGTGTTATCATGCGCTAACATGAACTGCTCATTAACATATGATTTTCAAATGAGTAAGCCAAACGTCCATTAAAATGTATAGATCTGCTATTTTTCAAGTAAATGCGAGTACACAATGAATCTTCAGAGATTGCTGTTACAGATAACCGTATGTAAAATAGCGATAACGTAACGCTAAAAATGTTACGCACTTCTGTGGCTCTACCCATTTGTGGGGAATGTTGGTATACAGGGTTTTCACGTCTATTGCAGCCAAAATTGTTCATTCTGGTAAATGACCAATTGCAGCTAACTTGTTCAGCAGGTCAGTAGTGTCCTGTATGTACAGTACAGTATCTGGCTGTATTTTTTTACTTATGGAAATGTAATTCCAGAGAAACAATGGGCAGTCACTGTGTTTTAAACTTTGTTGGAATAGTTTAGGGAAGCTAATTAGATTGTTACATTGTTTACAACAGATTGTTTTTGGCAGGCTACATTAGATTGCACCTTTAAAGTAAAAATTCATGGTATACCCTTAGGTGACAAAGAATCCTATTTTATAAACTGCAAAACTGTTTCATTGCTAGGGAAGTTTTATGTCCAATTCAAATAAATGGGGCTCAGATCTTCCCTATTAATTAGAAGAAAACAGCTAATTGAAAAGGGACCAAATAGCTCTGGTTGAAAAATACTTTACTATCTTTATATGTCATAAAGGCTGATTTGTTACTGGTCAGGAACACGTAGCAGGTTGGGGTTAAAATCCGTGCTTTGTTTTCTCATACTGTTTTTTAATTAAAAGATGGCTATCGTATAACCTTGGTTTATGTTACTCTTCAGGAAGCTTTTTAAGCTAACACCCAGGTGTTTCCTGAAAGGAAACTAAGGCAATTGTAAACCAAGATCACTCACTATTAAAGCCTTACGCACTATATCCTTTGAAAACATACTTGATTATGAAAAATGACATCTCAAAACAAAAAATAGTTGACTAAATAATTATGTCACTGGAATTGTAAAAAGTAACTGGCATGCACAGCATTCAATAATAATTATATTGAATTTGACAGTCTATTCAGGATGGGCACATTCAAAGAATTGAAATTCAAACTTTGTGAACTTTGTTCGGAACATCGGTATCAAATTTCGAATCCGAACACAATTTGAGCCGAAATCTTGGAAAAGCTCACTGTCCAATTAATTTTTGTTAATTTTAGTTTATTGTTATGGGATTTGTGTTCCTAAGTTACATAGTCTAACTTTTCGGGGGGAAAAAACACTGACGTTTGGGAATTATTTAAAATTGTAATTTTTTCCCCATATTTTTTTACAAACCAAAAACAATTGAATTTGAGCTATATATATATATATATATATATATATATATATATATATATATATATATAATTTTTTTTTTTTTTTTTTTTAACCAAAACATAAGTTAAAGTGTCAAACATGACTGTCCATTCAGGAACTTGAAGAAAAGATAACTGGTTTTAATGACTTATTTAAGCTTATCATATCTACTTTCCCATATAAAAGCTGGGCTCATCCTGGAGTAGGAAGAGGCAAGTGTTTTTATTATTATTATCTTTACAAGGAAGGAGTAGAAAAGGTATCTAAAGCTGTAGCTACTGTAACAGCTAAACTGAGATGTAGCACATCTGTATTCCATTAGCAATCTGAACAGTTGAGCTGTAAAAGGTGGTCTGTGTTAAGTTAAGTCCAAAGAGGAACTACAGTATTCCACCCAACAACAAATGCAGACTTTTAACCTTTAAAGAAAATGGCCTATATTTACTAAGCAATCTTCTGCTGTAACACATGTTCAAGAGCTTGAAAACACTATACAGCCAATTTAAGTGAATGGACAATAAAAAGCCATATTTACTGAGCAGGGTTACTTCATAATGAAGGATGCCTTACAGCTCATAGGCTGTAAGGGGCCCTATTTAATAAGATGTGCTTGAAGATGTGTTATGGAGTATCATGGATGAGCAAATATGGACTACAGTTCTGCCTAGGCCCAATATGAGCTAATTGTAGAAGTGTTTAAAGGAGCATCCCTACCCCAAGTTGCTTAATTATTTAAAAATGTTAAATAGAAACTGTGAGTATGTCACGGGGGAACAGGTACTTATTCATTTAAACTAGGATCATATCTCTGAGCAAAGCCAATAAGTAAAATAAATTGTGATTTATTCCGTAGAAACAGGCAAACACACATTGGATTACAATAGGTAGAAGAAAAATACACTTACAGGGGATCTGGGGTTGACAAACTGACTTTCCTAGTTGAATTAAAGTCTTTAAATAGTCCACTCCAAATGTTACTGAAAGTGTGACTTAGAAGCTTTCTGCTTATAGTCCTGTAGCTGTTTCCTTGCTGTCTACGCAAGGCTTCTTTGGGTCGGTCCGACCCCTCCATGAAGGTTACACACTTTGGACCTTGGAAATTTTGGAAAAACATTGAATCACCTTAGCAATCTGGAATCTTAGTAATCTCCCCTCTGGGGAATCTTGGAAAAAACATTGAATCACACTCTGGGGTGGCTGCTCACTCTTTTTTTAACCTTTTCAAAGTCATCCCAGCAGCATTACAGCCAATCTGCAGTGTGGGAACTTCATCTCTAGCCACTCACACACTTTGCCAGGTTTGTGAAAGCTGGCATTATGGCTTCAGAAAAGTGAGAGGGCATGTGCACAAACCGCCATTTTGCCCACTATTCAAAGGCCCCCGCAAGCTCAGTGCCTCCAAGTCTAGGAAGGTGACAACCGGCCAGAACTTGAACACTTAAATCAGCTATCCTGTTTAGATGGCTTTCCCACCCCTGGCAGATAGTGTCACGTTGATCTATCGACCTAGGATTAGACTCACTGGCACCAAAGCTGTGGTAGCAATAAGCCCCTCTTTGTCCACGAGATGAAAGACCCTGCCTTATGTTTCATGTATAAAGTCAACCATATTTTAAAACATTGCTGCTTAATAAAATATACTCTTATACATTCTGCTGCTAAAATGTGTTACAGTCCGTTGGTGTATGAAATAAAGTGTAACCCTAAGCTATTCCCTTTACACTAGCCTGTATCCCTTACACACAGCAAACTGGACCTTTAAACATTTTAACTTTATTTTTAAAACTCTCTCAGCCTTTGCTTCTAAAACTCTCACATCCTTATCTTAATAAAATCCTGCTCAGTTTTATAAATGACTGTAGCATCCCTGTGCCCCTATACCAGAGTTAGGGTGACCTGGGCAAGAACTGGGCAGCCCCTCAGGTTATATTAGGGACCCCTTGACTGTTTCAGGTACCCTTTTCCTCCCTGTGCCTCCTTTTACCTTTTCTGGTCTATGCTGAAGCAGGACCTCCTAGTGGTGAGTCGCAAGAATGCTTTCATGGTAGAGTTTTGACCGGAGCACTGCGCTTCAACGTAGCCGGGAATCTAACCTGATCGCTGGGTACATTTTTAGGATCTCCAGTAACTTTGGAACCCCGCTAAATAGACGCAATCTAAAAGAAGTTTCTCCGTCAAACCTAACCTGAAACTCACAGCCTGGTCGTCTCCACTTTCTAGCACTCCTGGAAAAGGTAAATGCATGCACAATACACAGATCCAAGAGCTGACACTCTAGGATCCAAAAACACAGTTCAGGGGCAACCAAGTGGGCTTAACTTTTATTATAAAACCTGGTTACCCCCTCACCATCACACCTCCCCCCTCAATATGAGGGATTTGTGGTAACCCCCTCTTCTGGTGGTTCCACAAACCCGGAGAGACTTGAGGTTTTTGGCTCACTTGGGATGTCCTGTTGGGAGAGTCCAGTAGCATTTCCATGCCTGCTGCCTTTCTTGTGTTGGATAGTGAAAATACACTCCTGCAATGCAAGAGTCCATCATAGCAACTTGCCCCTCTCCCCCGACACCCTTTGTAGCCACCTCTGAGGACTGTGATCAGTGATCACTGTAAGTGACCGGCCATAGAGGTAGGGCTGCAGTTTCTTCAGCACCTTAACTATGGCCAGACACGTTTTCTCCACAGTGGCATATGCCACTTAGATACACCCTGGGATGTTCCTCCCCTTTCTTGCCAACCTGACTGAGTACAGCACCAAGAACATTGTCAGAGGCATTGGTCTGTATCAGGAATGTTTTGCTGTAGGCGGGTGCAGCCAGCATGGGGGCACTAGCCAGGGGTGTCTCCAGTGCCTGTAATGCTGTTTCGCAGGCAGGAGACCAGGCTACCAGAACTGAGAGTCGCTTTTGGGTCAAGTCAGTCAAGGGTTTGGCCACGGCGCTCTACCGGGGAACCTTCTTGTAGTACCCTGCAGTGCCTAAAAAAACATATAACCTGACTTTTGGTCCTAGGGACCGGCCACTGCCCTATTGCCTTTCCCCTTTCTGGTTCTGGCTTCAGGTGCCCTCCACCCACTCTGTGCCCCAGGTACAGTACTTCTGCCATACCCACTACAAACTTTGTAGGGTTCAGTGTATGCCCTGCCTTCCTGATCCTCTGCAGCCCTGCAGCAACAGAAATGAAATGTAAGTCCCACAACTTACCAACTACAGCATGTTATTCAAGTATGCCCCTGCAAACCTTTGCATCAATTCCAGTAACCTACTGACCAGGCATTGGTTGGCAGCCAGGGCATTCCTCATCCTAAATGGCATCACCAACAATACATAGAGACCACTTGAAGTGATAAATGCTGCCTGCTCAATAGCCTCCTAGGTCAGTGGGATTTGCCAATACCCTTTGGACAAACCCCTGGTGGTCAGATACCTTGCCCCTGCAAGCTCATTGACCAGCTTCTCCATGCGGGACATGGAATCAACATCTGAGCTTCTGGTAGTCCACACAGAACCAAGTGGTTCTGTCCTTCTCGGGTACTAGGACTACCGGACAAGCCCAAGGGCTCTGAGATGGTACAATTACCCCTAGGGCTAGCATCTCTTCTACTTCCCTCTCTATGCTCCCTTTTACCTCTGCTGAAACCTGATAGGCATGCTTACGCAGAGGTCTCTAATCACCAGTCTCCACTGGATGATCTGGATATGCGTTCTGCCCAGCTTACCCGGGAACAGAACCCTATGCTGCTCTAACCTAGTCTTGATTAGCACACGCTGCTGTGCACTGAGCTGGGACCCTATCCCTACCTGCTCCACTGTGCCCCCCTGTCCAGACCAGGCAGTGTTTAATTTGTTCTGCTGAGTGGGCTTCAGAACAATTAACTGCTGTCCTAGGATAAATGATCTGCTATGGGTATTGTAGTCACACCAAGTCTGCTGCTTGGTATGAGCCTCCCTGAGATTAGCCTGTGCTAACCCCATAAGCATTTCCAACCGGTCCCTGAGAGTTACCACATACTGTAGCCCAGAAGCATCAGTAATGGTAGTCTCGCCTTCCCACCCCTCACAGGGTAAATCAATAGGTTCCCGGACCCTGCGACCATATAGCAGCTTGAAGGGAGAGAACCTGGTAGATTCTTGCAGTACCTCACAGTATGCAAAGAACAAGTGCTGTAAGTGAATCCTCCACTCTGTTCCTTCAACCTCTACACATGCTCGAGGCATCCGCCTTAGGGTCCCATTGAACCTCTCACATAAACCGTTTGCCTGGGGGGGATAAGGGGATTGTGCACTGGTGCTCACCTAGGGTAATGAAGGGGTTAACCCCTCCTGCTACCACCCAGTAGGACAAAACACCCATCCGTGGGGCTACTACCCCTTCACCCACCCCGCTAACCGCAATAAACACAAATACACACAACAGCCCCACTACCCACCTCCTAGGTCCCCAATAAACATTACAATATCTAATAAACACCAAAACAGAACATACCCATCCTGTGCCCCCACAAAAAAACATATAAAACATTTTTAGACAAGGGATTAATACTACAGGCCGGCAGGGGTCCCCGGGTGGTCCCCACAGGTGTCCGCAGGCCCCACAGTGGACACCAGGGGTTTCCCATGGGTGTCTGGGTGTCCTCGGTTGTCCCAGCTGGGCTCCATGGGCATCCAGGTGGTATCTACGGGTGTCTGAGGGTCCCGGGTTGTCCCCACGGGTGTCTGGGGGCCCTCAGGTGGTTTCCACAGGGGTCTGAGGGACCACAGGTGGTGCCCATGGGTGTCTGGGGGCCCTCGGGTGGTCCCCGTGGGTGTCCGGGGGTGCTCAAGTGGTCCCCATGGTTGTCCGGGGGTCCTCGGGTGATCCCCGTGGGTCCCCGCTGGCCTGCGGTACCATTCCTGTATTTAAAAATTTAAAACATGGCCTACATTTCAATAAATACAACTCCCCCCTCCCCCAAACACATTGTGACGGTGAAGGGGTTAACCAGGTTCATCAATAAAGGTCAAGCCCACTTGGTTATCCCTGATCCATGTATTGGGGTCCTAGAGTGTCAGCTCTTGGACCCAGATGTCCTAAATATATTACTGTGACTGTGTGCAAATTATGCAACATTAAACATGTCTGTGTGTTTTGCCTTTCCTGGGATGCTGGGATCAGGAGAGGGTAGGTGAATTATACTCTCACTCCATACCTGACACAAGAACAAAAACATATATTTTACCACACATACTGTAAGACAGGACACAGTATATTTTATAAAATAATTATATTTAACAGGTATATGTACTGGTAACCTGTAAATGAACTGTGGGATTTCCAACACATGGCTACCAGGCTCGGTGTTTATGCATCTGGGAGAAAGTCAGGACTTGAAAGCCTCAGATATGGTAGAGGTGTGAACCATTTGTTAGCAAGGAGAGCTAAATGGAGCACCGACATCCTCAGCTCAAAGGGTCCATGTGGCCTAGCACAGACTTAGTGGCATTGAGCGGGTGGGGTTTTTTGAATAGTGTGTGGCAAGATGGCGTTTTGTGCACATGCTCTCTCACTGTTCGAGGATTATGTGGTAAATTGGTGCATAACAAAGTAAGCTCACAGCAAGCATAAGTTCATTCAGAATGAATCCAATATCCAGAACAACTGTGTTGTAACAGAAATGTTCACCCAAGGGCGAGGTGGGAACCTTGTGGTGCCCACACAGCTACCACATAGAACAGTCCCTAGTGCGACATCACTAACCCACGGGGTGTAATAATAAACAATTGTACACTGGAAAGGTAATAACAGAAGGACTGCTGACCTTTACCTGACTCTGTGTTCCAGATAGAATTCCTCAGCGTGCAATCCTCAGAAGTGTAAGTCAGGATGTGTAGAAGAAGGAAGGAGCACAGCCATCTGCATCCACGGTGCAAAAAATGAATATGGGCAACTCCAGATGAAATAGTAAAATATTGCTTTATTTAATCAGCTTGGCAATGGGGTAGGACAACGCACCAACGCGTTTCATCCCGCAGGACTTTCTCAAGGTCACTGTTCGGAAGCCGGAGGTGCCAGCTTTCACAAACCTGGCAAAGTGTGTGAGTGAACCCAAGTGATTTAGAAAGGCGCTAAAACACAGTATAGTGATAAATGTGAAATAATCAGTGACTTGTAAGTTGAGTAAGAAAAATTCTCAACCTTCACAGGGAATTTGTACAAGTTCCCTCATAGGCAGTAATGGATATCCAGAGTGTGAAGGGAGCGATGTTTCAGGAACACCCCAAAAAGAAAAACACAACAATAGTGCAGCAAAGTCACACAATAGTAGAGCAATAAAATCTTGGCTCAAGTGGATTTCCTACTTACAACAGGTAAGTGAAGAAGCAATATGCTCCTGAGGAAGCTGACGTTTAGATCAGCAAAACGCATAGAGCTTGTACACCGCATGCAGCTGCTCCTGATTCGGAGGTAAAGGTGAAGAGTCTCCTGTGCCGTCCCACCCTCTGCTTTGCCCTCCGTCCTACCGGAAGTTGTCGGTCCTCGACGGATGTGACGTCAGACGCCGTCCACCGTGATCGGACAGGGGAGTTCCAAAATTGAATGGCCAGACTACCACCTCTCCTGATGGGAACCACACTGCCTCAAAAGATACCTTTATGTGTCCGCAATTGATGTACATATTGTGAGTACAGGCATACCCCGGTTTAAGGACACTCACTTTAAGTACACTCGCAAGTAAGTACATATCGCTCAATAGGCAAACGGCAGCTCGCGCATGCGCCTGTCAGCACGTCCTTAACAGCAATACCAGCTCCCTACCTGTACCGAAGCTGTTCACAAGCGGGGAGACTATAGAACCTGTTACAAACGCATTATTTACATCAGTTAAGCACGTATATAACGATTGCAGTACAGTACATGCATCGATAAGTGGGGAAAAAGGTAGTGCTTCACTTTAAGTACATTTTCACTTTACATACATGCTCTGGTCCCATTGCGTACGTTAATGCGGGGTATGCCTGTACATTTCTTATGTTTTTATCTATATAAATTTTTTGTTTATTGGTCCACACCATGGTCTCTCCTTGCTGTTTTACATGAATACAACTCTGAGTGAGAGTGCTTCTGAATATCCTCCAACCTTGTTTCCCGTTAAACGCTGATTCTTCACTTACCTGTTGTAAGTAGGAAATCCACTTGAGCCAAGATTTTATTGCTCTACTATTGTGTGACTTTGCTGCACTATTGTTGTGTTTTTCGTTTTGGGGTGTACCTGAAACATCGCTCCCTTCACACTCTGGATATCCGTAAAGTGTGTGAGTGGCCAGGGATGAAATTCCCATGCCATTGGTTGGAAGGCAAGCTGTGGGACTGCCTGTCCCGAAGTGTATAAGGTAGTCGCCTCCCCTCCCCCCCCAGAACTCTCTCTGCTGTTGTTCTTTAATGGGTGTTCCATGTATTCCTATATGGTTCTATGTTGGGCCAAGATTCCAGAAGTCCAATTTGCCATAAGGGCAAAAACGTGTCGCACCGGGCCCAGAAACGCCTTGCTGCGATTGCAAGGAGGAAGGCTGCAGGACTTTTTAAACCGGAATGTTTTCTAAGTTCCCACTTCAGCACTGGACTGTTTTAAAGACTTTATTTCAACTAGTACACGTACAGTTATAGCAAAATAACTATTAGCCAGATATGGATAATAGATTATTTGCCCATTATTAAACACAACATTATTCAGGCAGCATAAATAAAGTAAATAAAAACGTTCTACTTACCCCTGCCAATGTGAAGTGCGTCCTCGTCAACTTACTGCAGGTCCATGTCCTCCGTTGCCAGAAAGAATACATAGCAAAATACAATCTAATGGCCCCTAACTGCTTAATCAACTTAGAGGTTAATAACCGCCTTAGTAATTAAGGGGTTAACCCACCCTGCCCCACTATCCACTTGGGAGGCCTAACCACGCAACTCGAAGCCACTACCCCCACCCTCCACCCATTCATTGGTACAGTGGGTACATCATGCCTATATAATATGGGCATGATTGAACACTTTAGCAATAAATGGTGAAGCTAAAACAAAACAGGCCCAAAATACAACACATTACATATAAAAATCAAAACATAAAAAATGCCAATAAACCAAATGATTGGCACAGTGGGTAAATCATGCCCATATAATATGGACATGATTTAACACTTTGCCTGTCCATGGTGAACCTATAAAAAAAATTGCCAAATAAACATAAAAAAACAAGTACACACACCAAAATTACCACCAATTAATCAAATACCAAATCACCACCAGAATTAACTATTCCAACACCAAAACAAAACCATCAATAAATAAAATAAATCTCCAAAAAAACACCATCCTTCAAATTCAAAACTTCAAAAATAAACCACTAAAATGCAAACATCCAAAAGAACACAAGAGAATATATAAGTATTTTACTATGTATTTTTGTCATATTGGATGTAGCATTGGGCTTCTCTGTTGCTTGTTGTAATTGTATATGTGGGAAATGTTTAGCTTGCTAGCATATTCATAATAATCGCAAGAGTTTTTCTGGTATAAATTCAGATAAAATTTATAACATCAAAGATTGTATATCATGTACAACTTCACATGTGGTGTACCTCCTTAAGTGTCCCTGTGGTCTCCTATATGTGGGTAGGACCAGCAGGCACTTGTGGAGTCGCATCTGGGAACATATTCGCAATATTAAAATTGGATTTCTACAACATAGTGTCTCTAGACATTTTAAGGCCCATCACTCTCAGGACCCTACATATCTTAAATATAAAGGTATTCAGGCTATACCCACTGACAGGAGGGGTGGAAATAGGATAAATGTACTCTCTAGACAAGAGAGTTACTGGATATTCCAATTGAACACCCTGGTCCCTATGGGGTTAAATGAGGAGCTTGATATTATATCACTCCTATAATCTCTTTCATGTGTATCTATAACACACTATCTATAAGAAGAATTTATCTTTCATTTCTATATATTTGTTTATACCTGCCGTTGATATTTTGGACGATAATAATTTTCATTCATTTTTTATAAGTCCAAATAGTAACATCAATAATGGTTCTTTAGTGACTCCGAGACGAAGCCCTATCCTAGAGGGTGAAACGCGTAGAGGGGAGATCGTGGTGTAGCCCTAGTGTGTGTTGTTAATAAAGTTGGTTGAAGATCATCCGGGAGTTTCTTTGAGTCGGTCATGCGCAGTAGCGCCAAAGTTCTTTCTTTCTCCTGACACTCACAGACGGCGGCACGCAGGTCCCAGACCGGAGATGCAGCATAGGTAAGGATTTGACATCCCCCTGCACCGGTCAACTCAGTGACCACGCTGAGCTCCCTCACACTTAGCTCCATTGACTTTGACATCATAGGTGCAACTGCTGTTACACGGAAGCCCAAGACAGTCTTTTGGCATTTGCCTGAACCACAGAACTGATACTTTTGTTGCCCTTGCTAACAGCTACATTTACAACGCACAAGGAGCATCTGGTAACTTTACTGCCTGCACTGACGAGCTGAGAGTGGGTGTTTTACCTATGCCATCTAATCCAGGAGTTTAAAGATGCCATTTCCCCCGACTCATGCACCTTCATCAAGGGGGTATTGCAGACAGGACAACCATGCCCATCGTTCACCCCCAGCTCTCAGGATCTTTTTTGTGGGACAAAAGTCACGGCAACCCCCTCACATTTTTCTCGTCCCCAACCTCAGCAGTTGAGGGACATGTCCCCGGCATTTTTCTGCAGCATGCCGAGGAAAGGGCTGCACTCTCATGTTCCATATAGTGCACTATCTCACCCTTGTTGCCCGCACTGATACCATCTGGAGGTGGGTACTACCTGCAAACGATGGCGAGAGGCCCTTGTGCAACTATATTCAGAGTTGGTTCCATGCCCCACC
The DNA here is from genome assembly GCF_040206685.1 of Ascaphus truei. Classification (NCBI taxonomy): domain Eukaryota; kingdom Metazoa; phylum Chordata; class Amphibia; order Anura; family Ascaphidae; genus Ascaphus; species Ascaphus truei. Next base: position 50,371,095 of record NC_134489.1, on the reverse strand, counting down.
AAGGATCTGAGTTGGAGAGTTCTCCATGGTGCACTGAGCACGGGAGAGTACTTGGCCCATTTCACGATATTCCCCGCAGCCTGCCCCATCTGTGGTGAAAGTGTGTCCGTGTACCATATTTATTTTAGCTGCACCATACTGCAGCCCCTCTTGTCCATCTTGAGGGGCCTTTTCTTGCAGTTCTGGCAGCACTTTTCCCCTCGCCTTTTTATTTTCGAGTGCATAGTGTCCCGGAAAAACAAGCCTAGGCACCTCCTCGCCAACCTGCCGCTGGCATTGGCTAAGCTAGTTATATTTAATACCAGGAAGCAGCGTTTGGAAGGGGAAGTACCAATGAACAGTGTGGTCATGTTCTGGGTCCTGGTGCACTCCCATATCTGGGCAGAGTACACGTACGCCGAGTCCATTGGGATGGTTTAAGAGTCTGCATCCCAGTGGGCATCAGGCGGGGTTCTCTGCTTGGTATCCCTCCATTTGGATTTCTTTACATTAATCCTCCTATCTTAATGGACTTTATTTTAAGTTACTGTTGCACTAGAATCCGGTTTATGTTATATTTTTGTTAGTCCATTAATTGAGTCCATTAAGTGAGTTAGCTGTTGATCTGATTGGCCGGCTTTGCCAGCCAATCATCACTTCCAGATTAACTAGTCCACCTTCTCAGTTTGGCAATACATGCAAAGAGTTCCCAAACAATTGTTTAAAAAAAATAGTTTTTTTATTGTTTTATTTATAGAAGCAATTTACTGTAGCCCTTTGCAATTTTTGGAGCCAATATAATACATCGAATTTGCACAAAAGGTGAGTTTAGTAATTCCGCCCTGATTTGCACTGCCAGAATGAAAATGCTTCTTAAAAAGCCTTTTTCGCATGGTTTGGACATGCGAAAAGGACCTACAGAATAGAAAACGCACTTTAGATACATTGGGGCCTATGCACTAAAGTCCGATAAAAAAAAAAAATCGCCAGAGATTTTAAATCTCCATTTTTTACAGCGTTGCTATCACAGTATGCAGAAATCCCCGACTACCAGTGATAGCAACATTTGCAAAAATGGCGAGTAGCCGGCGACGAGATGATTGCTTCTGTGTAAAGGGCTCATCTGGCGAGTTGTTTCTGTTGCAGAGAAAGAGAGAGAGAGAGAGACGCCTCTCTCTGCGCAAATCTCAGCCCAATTTTTTTTATTCATTTTAATTTTATTACTAGTGTATTGTAGAAGGGGGTCTCAGGAGCAGAACCATTTTGATTTCATGTCCCCGGACCTCAAATCAACAAGGTTCTTCTATGGAGACCCCCTGCTACAATACATTAGTCTTAAAATTGTAATTAAAATATGTAGTAAGTACCAATACACAACCTACACCCTGTGCTCTCACATAAAACCATTATTTATTTATTTTAACCCACGATTGATAACATAGGCCAGCGGGGGTCCCCAGATGGTTCCCACAGATGTCTGGGGGTCCTCAGGTGGTCCCCGTGGGCATCCGGGGGTCCTCGAGTGGACACACGGGTCCACGATGGCCTGCGGTATCATTCGTGTTGTAAAAAAAATAAAGATGGCCCACATTTCAATAAAGAAACCTCTGCGTCACATGACAGGGACATTTCAATGCACAGGAGATACCGGCACTCCATAATGGGGCCTGTATCTCGGGAAGCAGGGTGTCCCTGGACCTGAAATCAACGCGGTTCTGCTCCGGAGACCCCCTGCTCATCTGCACTAGTAATACAATTTACATTAATTTTTTTTATTTCGGGTGAGATTTGTCTAGAGAGAGGCGGCTCTCTCTCTCTGCAGCAGAATCAACTCGCCTTCTGAGCCCTTTTCGGAGGGCAGATCATATTGTCGCTGCCTACTTGCCATTTTTGCAAATGTTGCTGTCACCGATATTTGGGTCTTTCTGCCTACCGTGATAGCAACGCTGTCAATGATGACGATTTTTTTAATGACTGCTTAGTGCATAGGCCCCTTAGAATCTGAAATGTAATTTCAATTGGTTAATTTTGGTCTTGGAGACACTATAACTTTATTAAGCTATTTACTAAATCACTTAATGCTTTTGCCAGGAATTTACTGATATCAAACTATTGAAAAGGAGGTAGAGAGGTATTTGGAGATATGACAACGTTCACAATGGGATTCATCTCCTGGTGATAGATAAATCAGACCATGTTATTTATTTTTCTCTCATTCACCGACCCTGAAGAAGTAATGCACTACATACTATTGCAGCTATCTACAAAACTTGCACACATTGTCTACAGAAACATCCTTCCTACAAACTGTGTTATTCCTTACTCCATATGTGAATGGCGCAGTATTGTATGTACTGTATGGATGGTGGTAAAGATAGCACTTATCTTTAAGCAGCAGAGACTTCACTTTTAATTGTACTGTATAATATTCAAATCAGAGGGCATTGCGATGTAAAACTGCATTAATCCTGTCCCTTGGGACCTTTGGGTTTAAAAGATACAGGGGATCTATTTATTTACATGAGGGCCGAGGTGGGTCAAAAAAGCCCCATATTGTGTTTATATGTAGAAGTGTGGGCTGCTGCTTTACAAATAAAGCCATTCAAAATCTGAATGTACTTATAGGAAATTTCATCTTGCACATTTGTATACATAAAATAGCTTTGAAACAGTGTGTTGGTACTAGGGCGGTCTTGATTATATCACTACATTTCCATTTTCCAGAGTAGCACTGCATATTATTTATATTATATCACTTCCACTTCCTTTTTAAAGAGAAATTAATTCGCCCCCCTCCCTTTCTGTTATATAGCATAATAATGTATATTAGTATATGCATCTTTCTACATTGTGGAGTAAATAGCTTTACCCATTGTAGCGGTAGACTGTTTTTAATAAAGGAAACTATCACTACTATTTAAGTTACTTTGAACACTGCATTGCATAATTTACTTTAAAATTGTGATTTATTATTTATATATTTCTATTTACTGTTCTACTATTATATATATATATATTTATTTCATTTGTGAGTATGTTTCTATATAAATACATGTAAATATGAGGCGTGAATAAAACAATAAGACTTTAATGTTGATATAAATAACATTGTTATTTTATATGGGAACAACAGTAGATGGTAGTACAGCTTTGAAGAATCCCAGCACTGATGGATTTGGGATGTCAATATTTAATTACATTTGAATTGAACTTGACCTGTCACAGTCAATGGGATCTTAATCTGGAGCTGTACTGAACTCCCATATCCCGGGAGGCAAACAGTGTAGCTTGGTCACATGCAATTTGTCTTTGCCAATTTGTCATGAATAATTAGCATTAGCAGCCTACAATGGAACATTTATTCTTTTTAAATAAAATATAACGCAATGTTTTTTTAACAAGCAATATATATAACACAGTTATTTCTGTTTTACATATATATATTTCTAGTAGGCAGACTGACCCTGGAGGAAACTGGATTTTATGTTATGTTTAATTAAGGTAAAATGTATAATTTAATGTACATTACATGTTGAGATTGCATAATTCTCTATATCAATTGGCCTAACCTCAAACTATTCTATTTTTTTTAACCAAAACATATTTGTTGGCCGGATACAATTTTATAACAGTAGCATGATACTTCAACTGTTTAAGGTAAGTGTTCCTAATGCTTTTTTATTTATTACACTTTATATATTTAATTTCTAATTTGTATATATTATTATGCAGGAGAGTCTTATCCTCTTCCTTTTACTAACCTCAAGCTCCGAGAAACCCTTGTACCTGAGATACTGTTTTTCAATTTAAAACGCCTGGATTATTTCTCATTTAAAACTACATGTACACGAAAGCAATATAGCTGCCAGGGTTAGCCTCGCTTTGGCAGTAAATAGATAGCAGTGACATCATCATGATATGTGACCTCATTGGCCATCGATGTTGTTTACAATATACCATGAAACAAAATGGTACACGGCGGTTCCCCAAAACTTGAGTTAATGCAGTTCAGTTCCAAGGGGCCTCCCAAAACATATACAGGTAAACAAATAAATAAACAAAAGAAATTAAGCAATATATTATTGTAGTACACCTAAGTGACCCCTGGAATATGTGCGAATATGTTTAAGTTTGATGCATGATAATTTTTGTAAAGTTTTTACATACTCCCAAAAGTTTTCCCACACATCAACACTCCTGCAGATTTAGGCTTTTTCTCTGGCAAAATGTTTGTTTTGTAAAAATGACTATATTCACAATAATTCTCTTTTCTAAAAGCCAAGGGAAATGTTTGTGGAAAAACAGATATTCCTAAATGTTCGTGAGTTGAGAAAGTGAATGTAAGGGTTCTGGTCCGGGCTTTTTTTCGCTTGAACGTGTCCTTACGTGGCCTTTGCGACATCTTAGTTCCTGGCAAACCCCTACACAAGCATGGTATTCTATTCTGTGTGTTCCTGGACCCCATCCTTTTCCTGTTACCTGTCCTGTGTACTAGTACTAGTACTAGTCCTGTGTCTTGTTTCTGTGTGAGTCTTTGTCTAATTTCGAGCCATGTTTGCTGTCCTGTTGCTTGTGGATTCCCCATTGCCAACCCTGGAATCAGACGAGACCATTTTTGCCTGCCACCTGCCTCATCCTCTGCCTGCATCCCAACCACGATTTCTCTAACAAAACTGTCCCCTGGTTCTGGTCAGTGATCATATACCCCTACCAGCTCTGCGGGTCTGCTTCTGTTATGCCGATGCTTGCCACAAACCGGGACCGGACCGCGGGCCTGAGGTGGGGTTATATAATCACCGACCTTAGTCCACGCAGACTGATCCGGAGTGCGCAGTTCGTAGTCGTACATCGCAGGGTCAGGATTGGAGAAGGCAGCATCGTCGTTAATGAAGCAGGAGTTCGGCAACAGGAAGTCAGGAGTTCCCCGCTTCAGCTTAGGAGCGTGAGCGTGGCTTCTGCGCGAGGAGCGGCCTCGGCCCATGACGCCGATCTCAGCAGGAGGAGACAGCAGGCTGGCCGAAGTTCACCGCAGGGCAGCGTCGGGAAGAACCAACGCTTCAGCGCAGAAGTCCAAGGCAGGCCACTGCAAGAGGATAGCAGCAGGCCACAGGCAAGGAAGGTAACCACTGCCAGGAGGGAATGCAGCAGGTACCAGTGCTGGCAACAACGCTTCAGCACAGACGTTCAGGACAGGCCACTGCAGGCGGATAGCAGCAGGCCGCAGGAACAGAAAGAGTAGCCACTGCTAGGAGGGAATGCAGCAGGTACCAGTGCTGGCAACAACGCTTCAGCACGGGCGTCCAGGAACAGGCCTCTGGATACTCAGGAACTTGGAAGGCAAGTACGCTAGGAGAGAGGCCTGGGGTGGTTTGTGGCAGAGACAGTAACATAGAGGTAGGAATGGTTATGCTCGGCGCTGGTTCAGTGCCAACGCCTAGAATATAAAGGGCGGAGATCCAATCACAGGAGGAGGGTGTGTGAGTATTCCTCCAATGATGTAGCACAGGGCAGAGGCTGCAATGAGAGGCAGCACATGTGCCATTGATTGCCAGGGGAAGCTTGCAACTGCATGATTCTGCAAGGCTATAGTCAAAGCCAGTAGTGGATTCCTTACAGCTTCCTATCGTAGATGAATATCATTATATAATGAAGGGGCCAAACATGGACCCTGCTGAGGTAGGAAGGGTTGTGTCACTCCAGGGTCAGCTCCTGGTGACCCAGACTAACCACCTAGCTACATTGGAACGGAAGCTGGATACCATACCTGCTACGCTGCACACCCTCTGCGGTTGATTCAGCAAATCAAGTCCTGCTCCTAACCCCCTTGGGATACCCCTTTCTTTTTCTTGGGGCCCCCAAGCTAACGTTGCCTTCCAGGAGCCAAAAAATGAATTTTGCACGGCTCTTGCTTCAAAGTTAAGTTTCTCCGTCACTAGTTACCCTGCAGTGTTTGATGTCCCGATTGCTGATTCTAAGGTTCCTGTTTCAAAATCAAGTCCAGATTTCACGTTTTTATTCCTGTTGTGTTTTTTTTGTCCCTTTTCTGCTATAGTCCCTTCTTCTTTATGCTCATGAGTAGTGTCCCATGAAGACTCTGACTTGATAACATCAAAGGAATACTCCAGGAACATCCCTGGCATTTTTAACTCAGAGGCTACCTTGCTGCTCAGCCAATTGTATATACTGTACATAGATTAACAATTCATGATGAGAGTCAGAATTTCCACATCTTCTGGTGTGGAATCCAGTCTCATGAGAAGTGAACATTATGTCAGCTGGATTCTCTCTCTCTAGTAACGTCAGTCTGCTCTCCTCAGTGTGTGCCATTGCTCCGGATCAAAGATACTTCTGCACCACCTGGTGGGAGATCTCATCTCACGAGATTTCAAAATTAGTAATCTGGACTCTATCCTGTGTTGATCACCCTACGCGTTTCACTTAGGCTTCCTCAGTGGTGCACATGATAAGCAGCCAGATACGCCTTATTCCAATGATTCATTAAAGTGACAGTGTCCATTGTTAAATGTCCATAGGGTGGGATATGAAGTGGGCCTATCACAAACATTTCTAAAACATTAAACAGACAGTCTGATAATTAACATGTATGAAAATTAGTAAATAACAAATATAATCATGCAGGTCATAGACAAAAGTTAATACCAAACTTCAAACGAGTAACAAATTTAAATCTAGAATGGCAACTTTATAATGGATAGATCAGTATCACTATCAAACCAGGGATAGATTATCTCAAATGGGGATATCATTGGTGTTCCCTTCCCAAGAATATTTTACCAAAATATAGAGAATTAAGGGGTCATAATCTTCTAAATGAGAGATACTCATGTATGCAAATATAATGTAGGTAGAACAAAGAGACAAAGGCGCACTGCCAGGGAGTCAGGTGGTGCAAAAATCGAATCCATTTATTTCAGAACATCTCTGATAAAAAACATAGCCCCAGGGGGGGCAACAAACAACCTCCTATGCATTTCGGACGGGTAGGTCTCTTTGTTCTACCTACATTTGGATTTCCTACATGGCTGGCACGCCACAGTGGACCCCTACAGACAGCTTAAGTGGGTAAGGATTATGTATTTTATGTTTGAGCATTATAGTTGAGTACTCTAACCTGGACTGCCTTTATCTTTACTCTGAGGATAGCATCCTACATTCTGTTATGAGTGACTCACCGGCCATTCCATCATACTGTATACCCACACTGCTATTTTGGGGTCCATGAAGATTGTTCAATGCTGATTTAGTTGTCATAAGATTGGAGCACCCCTTGAACCCCCCCTTTTATGACTGCAAATATAATGACCTGGAAATCTTTGAATGGAATAGAAAGAATACTGAATCGTTATCGATGTTAAGTCCAAATGGAGCTAGAATCTTTAATTTAAAGATTCATGAGGTCTCTAATTGGAAAATATTTCGAATTTTATCTCCCCATCTATGGTTGTCTTTAGCTTTCTATCTGAAGAAGCTAATTCCTGCAGGATTCTGATTTTGAAATCTTTTGAAACTGTTTAAAACACTATGGGGCTCATTGTAGTAGGTTCGATAACTAATTTATCGAGCATTTTGAGCACTTCCCAAGTGAGTTGGCATGTTTAGATATTTTGAAAGCTCAAAATCGCATTTTTTGGGAAATATAGCTTGTCACGGGAGACCAGGTTTATTAACACCTTTTTTATAGCGGGATCATTGATTGAGCAAAGCAAGGAGGTAAAATAAATTGTCCCAAACACAGCTGATCAGTAAGGGGATACCTCTTAATATAGGATATTTCTTTTGCCTATTGAGGTATCCCCTTACTGATCAGCTGTGTTTGGGACATTTGCTTGTCTGGGTATACACCCAGCGCGACACGAAGCGGAAAGCAGAGAGACGCCACTTGATGACGTCAGACACACATGCGGAGCGACCCGGAACAAACTAGGAGAATCACCACCTCTAAATCGGAGGCAGCGGTATCCCCAGCACCAGGAGAAAGCTGCAAATTCAGGCTTGTTTCATCGATCCTGGGTCCCTGCCACCAGAGGAAGGACATCTATATCCTATATCGTGTTCCAGTTTTGCGGTCACCGCCGAGTGGTAACATGTCATGCTGATTGATTTTAATTCTGATGTACGTGCAATACTCACCTTTGATTTATAAAATTATTTTTTAATATACTACACCATGAGGTTTTTTTGCGCTGTTTTTTCTTTCTTTTAATTAATTTCTTACCTACTAAATGACCATACAGGCGATCATAATTCTCCAAAATGCACGTAACAAGCACTCTGTTTTCCTCATCGTTGAATTTTACATTCCTTTTTTTGGCAAAAGTATTCTCCTGGCCAAATCCAACCACTGAGGTTTGCTGCTGACTGCTCTCTCCGACTTCCAATTCAAGAGAGTGCAGGAGAATTGCACTCTCACCACCAGTCACCCTACCACCACCACCAATACTCACCCAGCACCACCACTCACCCCAGCACCACCACTCACCCCAGCACCACCACTCACATACGCTTACTCCCACTCCTTTGTTCCATACCTTCCATATCTCTAACACTCACAAATAAAAAAGAAATAAATTAAATGACACACTCAAACACTTTCAACCTAACAAGACAAAAGATTGGTGAAATAAATTTAGAATAAACAAGACAACACTATCACAACACTATCACAATTCAATCCAATCCAACAATAACAATCTCAAATCCTCACAAATACTAGCTCTGTCTGCCTCTCAACAACTCCAAACAACACAGAGAAAGATTAAACAAAATACAACATTTAAATAGGCCGCTCAACTAATTGAAGTTCTCACAATAATCTCGCACCATGCAATTTTTGTAAAAAAAAAAAAAAAACATGACACGCCATTTCCTCATTTTTACGCTGGCGAGAATCACGCCGCTGACTACTCGCCATGTTTACAAATGTTGCTCTCACTGGAATTCGGGCCTTTCTGCATTCCGTGAGAGCAAAACGAGAAAAAATGGCGAATCAAAACCCGCGGCAATTTTTTTTACGGAGCTTTCTGCATAGGCCCCTTAGTGTGAATCTATAACCTACCTTCTATTTTATATTATAAATTAATAGTTAAAGTATCACTTTTAATTATCTAAATGATAAAGTAGTTATTACAGAGTTAGCTAAGCATTAACAGCTTCTCACTATATTAGTCTCCTATACATTACAAGGTCAGGACATATTTTAAATGAAAATATTTGTGCTGCATTATCTATAGATGGCAGGAGACACCACAAGATCTAATGCAAAATCGAATTAAAAGGAACCATAGCCCAAAGCATCTGCAAAGTGAAATGCCAAATGTCTGTCTTGGAAAGTGTATTTATGGATCTGACTTAGACGATTTTTCTGTATACCCACTAGCCTAAATTGGCAATTATTGACATTCACAATATCCCCCATAACGCAAAAATCTAATGTTGTAATGTCTGCACATGGTACCAAGGGAAGCATTCATCACTCATTGTGCCAGGATTAATTGGGCATGAATACTAACAACAGGCACAGTTCTTCAAGATTATTTAATAATGTATCACATTATCCTGTGTCACTCGAAAAATTGATCTGATCCTGAATGTAATAAAGCAGACACAATACAACCATTTCAATAGTTTTCAATGGTCGTATTGCACACATAATTTGCTTCAATTAGACACTGCATGGAAATTTAATTTAATGCAGTAACTTTGTATTCTCCTATTTAAATATACTTTCATTTATTATTGACATTTTTCAGTAACAGTGACAGGGTTATAAATTATTTACTGTCTAATGTCCAGTTTTATGAATTGGGTCAGAGTGTCATTTTTCATGAAAATATTAAAACGTGATTTATTTATCAAAATGCATACACATACAGTATGTAATCTGCATTGACTGAATCAGAAACACCTCGACATGGATATCAGTTTTTATGTATTATATATATACTGTATTGAATTTAAAGATAACTTTTGCACACATTGCATACCCTTTATATAATGTGTAAATTTATTATATATATATATATATATATATATATATATACACATACGTTTTAAGTTATTGTGGGTGAAAAAGGCAACAAGAAACCTCCACCGCATATAGCAAATAAAAAGATCACTTGTGATATACAGTATCAAACATTCCTATTTCAATTGGGACAGTGTACACTGCTTAATGATTAATAGCAAAGACAATACATGTACAGTATATGTAAAAAAGGCAAAGAGATAAATAAAGATAATCTGTTATCAGAACCCATATTTTAGTTCATGGCGGTAATTAGATCAGGCAATACTTGCATAAGATTAGCAACTTGGACAGTGGCTCATTATGGTCCCTATAACTCTTAACATGTAGGGTCTAAGACATGCTATTTTAATCTATAATTCCATACTCATTATCTCCCAGATGCTCTTGTCACCTGTGACTGATGACATTTATTATGTAAAGAGGCATTTATTGAAACCCACTTAACTTACAAATAGCACCGTTTGTAAACAACTCCAGATTGAAATTGACTTTGTACTTCGTATAAAGTATTTTGCTTAAAGCAAACACGGGAAATACTTTGCTTTAAGCAGGATACTTTAGTCAATTTTAAGCATTTGCTCTACCATTCGCCTTCACTATCTTTGTCAGGGGATGAATAGTAAAGAAGGAAAGGGGCGTGGGCACATTGCGTGAACTAGATCCATCTCAATATACAGTGTCATTACATAAAAAAGAATAGTACGAGGAAATCTAAGTTTTCTTTTACCATGATAACAAACTACTGCAACTTTAAAAAAAAATCATATTGTTGTTTTTCTTTGAAATGCTTCAATCACCATGATTGAACATGTTAACCACGTCATTTGTTCAGTTTAGTCCTTAGAGAGACTGCACAAAAAGATATTTTTTAAATTGCACACTGTAGTTTACATGTACAGTATCATCGAGTTCAGAAGGCACTTGACTTGTTAACAGAATACTGTACATGATGAAAAAAATGTTTCTGTGATCTATTTTAGAGGATTGGATTATTGATAACCACTGAATCTGCAGAGTCAAATGCTCAGAACATATCAGAACAACTAAGGGAGTGCATGATTCCCCACTAATACGAAAAAAATAATAAAATGTCATTAACATATATATCATGTATTAAAAGGAACATACAAGTGATGGTGTACAATGTAAATAAAGTCCCCTCAGTGATGACGGACCAACTGCTGCAGTATGGTAAGGAAATAGGGTAGGTTGAATCTATAGGGTCACTAGGCTAAATGATGCCTATATGTGTCCACAAGGTGGCGCGATGGCAACTGTATGAGTGGTAGTGACTAACAACATAATGAGGATTCCCTATATACGACTCCTCCTTCCCATGATGATGCGTGACAGGTTCACGGGAAACGTGCGTCGAGTAGCAGTGACGTCATGACGCTGACGTCCATGCAGTGAACGGACCAGAGGAGCAGGAGCGACGTGGAGAGGGGTTGTATAGCGTTGGCGCCAGCCATCACAATTGTATCGCGTCTCTCATGCTGCTTTTGGTTTTTGGGAAGTTTTGCCCTGCACACCTATTGTAGCGTGGAATATTGTGGAGCATTGCTTGGGCTGAAGCCATAGCGGCATTGGTGCATGTATCAACATAGTAGTGCAGCACTGGACGGGTGGCTGGGCTGATTTCTGCCTGTCGCTTTGTTGCTACTACACACTTGCGGACCACGTCGCTATCTGAGATGTGGGGGTTTGATTCGGGTCCGGTGGCTGGCTGCGACAGGGGTTATTGTGCTGGTGTATGCCTGGTGAGGCTGAACTAGGTAGTGTTGATACATATGTAAACTCCATTGCTACATACGCCTTAAGCACCCCAAGCCTGGAGCACCACCGAGTAGCTATACAACTGCAGCTGAAATAGCAGCCACATGTGAAGCCTCACAGCAGTGAGTCACTACATCTCTGGCTACTTTAGCCTGGACACAATCACATATTATAATAAGCCACATTCAATCTATATGTGAGGGATTGTTTCATATGCCCATTTGAGTGTTTCACTAGAATTTGAATATGTTGATTCATGCATTATATGGTTAAGATAGGAGGAATTCATGTGGTACTGATGTTTCCTTATCATACAGACATATACATACAGTCTGTATCCACTAGACCGATCATTGTGGTGGAGTGTCACAATAATATTGTGGTTTTCTATCATATCAACCTGCACATGCAGTTTCACAATTAGATGGTTCGCCTTACGATCTCTGAGGCTCAGTACCCCTTTACTTTCCATTTTCTTCTCCTCTCCCATGTACTGTAGTTGGTTATATAGGGAATCATCATTATGTTAGTCACTACCACTCATACAGTTGCCATTGCACCACCTTGTGGACACATATAGGAATCATTTAGCCTAGTGACCCTATAGATTCAACTTACCCCATTTCCTTACCATACTGCAGCAGTTGGTCTGTCATCACTGAGGGGATTTTATTCACATTGTACACCATCCCTTATATGTTCCTTTTAATACATGATATATATGTTAATAAAATTTTATTATTTTTTTGTTATAAGTGGGGTCTCTTGGGAATCATGCACTCCCTTAGTTGTTCTGATATGTTCTTAGCATTTGACTCTGCAGATATCTCTGCAAAATAGACCATTATATAGGTAGAGTGCATATTGAGAGGGATTCTTTCTTGTGAAACCCATCTGGATTTCACAAAGTTTTTGGATAAATAGTTTCTCTATTCCCTCATGCACCACATTTACATCAGACCTATACAGGTTATTTAGTATAGGTTGAGTGGCAGGCTTCTGTTGAGCTAACCACTGAATCGACTGAAAACAGTAGAAAAGATTGCCGCAAAAAAATAATGTGCATACAGAGCTCTTTCTCTCTTGTTCATGTTTTCATCAATTTTCAATGCATTTTGTTATGTCCAACAAGTTGTATCTATTACAACCCTCTGCAACATCTTTCATTTCATACCAATTTCCTCTAAATTCAAACCATGACATTAAAATCAGGTGTATTCCCACACCAAAATATCTTATTATGCACTACAGTATTTTAATAAATGGTAGCAGTTAAAAAAGCAATAGGATTTGTACAGGCATACCCCGCATTAACATACGCAATGGGACCGGAGCATGTATGTAAAGTGAAAATGTACTTAAAGTGAAGCCCTCCCTTTTCCCCACTTATCGTTGCATGTACTGTACTGCAATCATCATATACGTGCATAACTGATGTAAATAACGCATGTGTAACAGGCTCTATAGTCTCCCCGCTTGCGCACAGCTTCGGTACAGGTAGGGAGCCGGTATTGCTGTTCAGGAAGTGCTGACAGGCGCATGCGCGAGCTGCCGTTTGCCTATTGGGCGATATGTACTTACTCGCGAGTGTACTTAAAGTGAGTGTCCTTAAAGCGGGGTATGCCTGTAATTACCAAAAAGAGTCTTTCAATAAGCATATAAAGTGTATCTGTGGGTTACCCCAGGGGGATAGACCCAAGGCACCTGCCGGTCTCCTGGTCTCTGCAGTGTCCCACTCAACGTGGTTGGTTTCCTTTGAGATGTTGACCTCACACGTCCGTTGCCTTGGCCATAACGGAGAGATTTAACTTCCGGAAACCCTAAGAGCAGACATGGAGCTCGCTTCAGTGAGCAGTCGGATACCTGAGTTTGTCTTAGGCTCAACGCATTTCGCAAGTATAAACTTTGCTTCCTCATAAATTTGTATCTTGGAATCCAAAAAGAGGGCTATTTATAGGTCCAAATGTTTTTAACCCTTGAAAGTTATTTAACTGTTGTGAGGATTGGCTTACGTCCCGCCTCCGTGATGTATCTCGTGATGCTCCTGGTGACACGCCTTACACTGACGGGATCGTGCGCAGGCACCGTCCAATTGTTGTCAGGCAAAGGACTCAACCACAAGTTGACACTGACAGCAGGATAACTACTTAATCTAATACACCTGCAGGGCTTACTCTGTCTCATGACGATCAAGTGGGCTGATGGCAATCAGCATTTACAGCCCTGCAATCAGCATGGATTGGCTCTACAATCAAGAGGCAATCATTACATTCAGCATTGTGCCTTTCATCTGATTGGCTAACAGTCCTTTATATACTCACCGATTCCTGCTCCAAATCGGCTAAGCATAGTAGTCCTTAACCTGCGACGAAGTGCTATCCACACGCACCCCGCTTGCCGTGTTCTGCTTTGCCTTGTGCAATTCTGATAACCTTACTGTGTCTTATAGTATCCTCAACCTCGACTTGTACCTGGACTCCCATTTTCTCTTACCAACCACCTCGGCTTTGTACCTGGACTCCCACCTTCTCTATACCTCAACCTTGACTATGCATATCAATTATTCTACATCTCCAACCCAAGACCACGGCGAGTATCAACACTATCCTACTTCTCCTACCCTGACCCGGCTACATGACTACTGATCTGCACACCTGACGCAGTCTCGTGGCTGCAGATTGGTGTATTCTAAATCCCCACCTCAGCCTCACGGTTGTGTTCTATTTGTGGCGAGCACCGGTTACAGTATGCTCAGTCCCACAAACATGGACCCCGCTAAGTTGGGTCGAGGTTTGAACCTGCACGCTAACATGTTCAAGAAATTAGAAAAATATCTGGAATAATAAAATAAACAAATGGAGCAAATCCAAGTGGCGGTTCAATCCATCATAGATTAGGGTACCTCAGTTAATTCTGTTTCCCCAGCAGCGGCTGCCCCAGAACCTATTCCCATAACCGCTGTTTAAGAACCGCGACGTCCTGCACCTAGACGCTACGGCGGTGATCCTCTTGGCTGTCACGGGTTTCTTAACCAATGCTTTATACAATTTGAAATGACTTGTCTTGTTTTGTATCACAACGATCTAAGGTGGCATATATTGTATCTTTGTTGATCGATGATGCTTTGGCATGGGCTTCACTTATATGGGAACAAAGACCAGACCTTGCCAGTGACATCACAATTCCCCAAGGAGTTCTGCAGTGTATTCGACACACCCGGACACATGGTAACAACTTCTTCCTCTCTTCTACATATATCCCAAGGTAGTTGTTCAGTGGCCTGGTAGGCGGTCAAATTTCGGACGATAGCCGCTGAGGCCAGATAGAATGATGAGGCACTGGTAGCAGTATTCTGGCAAGGCCTGAACGAAAATCTTAAAGATGAACTCGCCGTGCTGGAATGTCCCACTGAGTTAGAAGAGCTCATTGTCTTATGCATTCGGATGGATCAGAGATTACAGGAGAGAAAAGCTGAAATATCTCAGAGCAATTAAAGTATGCAGTCTTGTAACGCTTAGCTCACCACAAACGAGGCGCGACCACGGGCTGAGGTAGGGATTGGTACAAATGCTGACCACAACCGCGAGGGCGCGTCTAGAGTGTAGGATAGTCTTGCAGGCCCGGATCAGGGTAATAGAAGACAGCATAAATTAGGTACTTGCCGGGTCTTGGAGTATACGGTAACGGATCGTTGGGGTACGTAGCCGGAGTCAGGATTGGAGAGCGTAGAGAAGTCGTAGAGCCAAAGCCAGGGGCAGTGCAGGAGAGCAATAAACAACAGCAAATAGCGCACAGCCAGGGAGCCAGGTGGAATTAAAAGTTCAATGTCCTTTATTTCAGTGCATGACTGATGACAAAAATACCCCCATGGGGACAAAAACGCACCTCCTACGCGTTTCGGACCGGTAGGTCCTTTATCAAGGAGTCTGGCATATGGAGCAAATATGTGTCTTATATACCCCTAATCTAATCAACAAAGATATGACATACCTGTGTGAATCGGGTAAATCCCTACTACGCCTGCGCGTGACGTCACGCCGGGCGCCACCACTCCAGGCCCCAAGGCCTGTGGGTAAAAAGCGCCACCCCCGTGCTGCAACGCGCCCGCTGACATAGGGAAAATAGCCGACACCAGGCCTGTGAATCGACAGTAGGTCCCGCCCCCATTACATCACATCGAGCCCCGATTGGCTGATGCGCGCCGCCGGTCAACCAATAAGGAACCAGGCTGATCGGAAGGCACGCCCACCCCTCGGGACTCCACGCAATGCCCCAGGCAAGCGTGAACATAATAAAAATATGTAGTAAACTAAGCATGATTACCGCAACCTTTATATCACCATAGGTAACTATATAATCCTAACCAAAGGCTGCTGTATAATTATTATAACAACAGACACGGCATCCTACGGGTATTAGACACACATTGCTCCATATCCCATTAAAAACAGTACATAATATAAAAACAATGTCACTGAATACACACTTAAGTGACAGTACAGTTAACATAAACTAACCAACAGACACAACTTTATTACCCACAATGGTTTAGCTAAATGTCCCTACATAACAATAATCGATAGAATAAAAAATCTGTATAGTTAAATCTCCATGGAGTAATGAAAACATAGAAGGATGAATCAACAGTGTTACTTGCTCACTTTATCACTATTAAATAAACAATATTAAGCACCGTAATCGTATGACATTCTGTTAGTGTGGACAATCTACATACTTGATATCTATATCTATTTATCAACAAACAGTACAGTACATGAGGTTAAGAGACAGCGGGGCCTTGATAGAATCAATAAACTACTCCCCCTATTTTAATGTTTGAGGAAATGGCTAAGATTCCACTCAATGTTCAGACCGCAGGGAGTTCTCGTTTGTAGCATAAAAATCCAATATGCCTCCCTGCGGTCTAACACATTGAGCAAATCGCCCTTTCTCTCGCTAGCAAAAACTTTTTCAATGCCTCTCACAGTCAGCCCTTTGATGCCTCCTTTCTCGCATTGTGAAAAATGCTTCGAGACTGGATGCGACCGGATCAGGGTAATAGAAGACAGCGTAAATTAGGTACTTGCCGGGTCTTGGAGTATACAGTAACGGATCGTTGGGGTACGTAGCCGGAGTCAGGATTGGAGAGCGTAGAGAAGTCATAGAGCCAAAGCCAGGGGCAGTGCAGGAGAGAGCAGCGTCGTCGTGGTCCAATGCCAGGGTCAGTACAGGAGAGAGTAGAATAGTCATATCCAAAGCCAAGGTCAGCGCATGAGAGTATCACAAGGTAAGTTCCTGACCCTCGTCAGGCAGACAGGTACAGAGTAGCGAGTTCAGCGTCACACAAACTGGAGTTATGCTCGGCAATGACTGAGAGTTCTGGGAGCATATTTAAAGGACCTCTCACCAATGGGAGGCAACCAGGAAGTGGGGCTGCGGTTCCGGATAGGCTGCTGGTTCATGCAGGTGTGCCCTACTGCACTGCCAATTGCGACCACATTAGAGTGTGCGCGTGCTGCGCGCAACCCGCGCAACACGTAGGCAACCCGGTCGAGCGCCGTCATCGCGTTACAACACTCGCACCAGTACGGGGGCGGAGACCAGAGGCGGGGCTTGCGGTAACAGAGGCGGAACGAGGAGCGCAAGACTGACGTCAGGACGGGGGCAGACCGAGGGGCAGAGACCGCAGTCCGACGGGGGAACCACGCACGTGACGAACGTCAAGGCCGGAGGAACGAGAACGCGCCCTGCGCCCAGAGATAGAGGGGCCCGACGTGACCCACGCAGGACCCGTGTGCCATGTGTAAGTACCACCGCCAGGTTGCCACTCTTGAGTGCCATGGGGATCAGATGGGTGAGTGAGGGTTAGAGGGGCAGAAGCACCAGAACGGCGAATCCTCACAGTACCCCCCCCCCTCTAGGAGCGACCTGCGGGCGACTCCATGAAGGCTTTTCTGGAAAGTTCAGATGAAAGTTCCTGACCATTCTTGCTGCATGAATCCGATTACTTGGAACCCACGATCTCTCCTCAGGACCAAATCCCTTCCAATGAACGAGATAATGTAAGGAGCCTCGAGAGAATTTGGAATCCAGTATAAATTGGATTTCGTATTCGGGCTGACCCTGTACTAATACAGAAGTGTGGGGGGGGGGGGGAGAACGGGAATGGAGTGAGCGTTCTGGAGCACAGGTTTGAGCAAGGACAGATGAAAAACTGACGGAGTTCTCATGGACAGAGAGGTAAAGACAAGCGATAAGCAACTGGATTGATTTTTATAGAAATAAAAAATGGACCGAGGAATCTAGGAGAAAACTTCATTGACGAAACCTTTAACCTAATATTTTTTGAAGACAGCCAGACTTTGTCACCAGGCTTAAATTTAGGAGCCGGTCTACGATGGCGATCATCTTGACGCTTTTGGCGCTCAACAGCTGATTTGATGTTCTTTTGGGTCCTTCTCCATAGACCCTGAAGTTCCCTGATCCTGTCGGCGGCGGCTGAGACCCCTGAGGTAGAAACTGTAAGAGGAAGAATAGCTGGATGAAATCCGTAATTGATGAAAAAAGGGAATTCAGTGGTAGATTCGCTACAAAGGTTATTGTGTGCGAATTCCGCCCAAGGAAGGAGGTCTGACCAATCGTCCTGGGAATCAGACACGAAGCACCAAATGAATTGCTCTAAAGACTGATTAGTCCACTCAGTCTGTCCATTAGTTTGCGGGTGATACCCCTAACAAAAGTGAAGAGATATGCCCAACTGAAGACAGAAAGAGCACCAAAATTTCGATATAAACGGTGATCCTCTATTGGATACAATCACTGTAGGAACTCCGTGTACGCGAAAGATCTCCTTGATGAATATTTCAGCAAGTTTGGGAGAGCTAGGCAAGCCTTTGTGAGGTACAAAATATGATTGCTTGGAGAACCGATCTACTACAACAAGAATAGTGTTCATACCTTTAGAATTAGGTAAATCCATCACAAAATCTATGGATAAGTGTGTCCATGGCCGAACCGGGACAGGTAATGGCTGAAGTAGCCCAGCAGGGAGGTTTCTAGAAGTCTTAGTCCTGGCACAAGTTGGGCACGCAAGTACAAAGTCCATAACATCCTTCTGCATCTGAGGCCACCAGAAAATCCGGGAGATGAGATCCAATGTCCTTTTTGCCCTGGGATGACCTGCCGATTTAGAAGAGTGTCCCCATTCCAGGACCTGTTTGCGCAAAGAAGGAGAAGTAAACAGCCGACCTTCATGGGCCATAAGATTATCAGGAATCTGATTTTGCTGAAGGATGATATCCATTAAAGCCTCAAAGTAAGTGGAAGAAAGAATGAGTTTGGAATGAAGAATAGACTTGAGTTGATCCTCAGAATTATCCTCAAGCGAAAATTGATGGGACAGAGCATCTGCCTTAACATTTTTAGTCCCAGGAAGGTAGGAGATAACAAAGTTGAACCTTGAAAAGAAGAGGGACCATCTGGCTTGACGGGCTTCCAGACGGCAAGCTCCTTCGATATACAACAAATTCTTGCGATCCGTAAGAATTGTTATAGGCATCTCTGTTCCTTCTAAAAGGTGTCTCCATTCTTCTAAAGCAAGTTTCATGGCCAAAAGTTCACGATTCCCAATATCATAATTACGTTCGGCTGCGGAATTTTTTTTGGAGAAAAAAGCACAAGGATGCAACCTGGCCTGAGGGTTTTTTCTCGGGGACAAAACAGCACCTACACCGACATCAGACGCATCCACATCGAGGGTAAAGGGGAGTTTAGGATCAGGATGCCCCAGAACCGGAGCGG
The DNA here is from genome assembly GCF_040206685.1 of Ascaphus truei. Lineage (NCBI taxonomy): Eukaryota > Metazoa > Chordata > Amphibia > Anura > Ascaphidae > Ascaphus > Ascaphus truei. Next base: position 50,351,492 of record NC_134489.1, on the reverse strand, counting down.
ATACGAACGCTTTCTTTAAGAGATCAAAAGATTTCACTGCAATTTCACATTGAAATGTTTCATGCTTTGCTTTCAAGGTAACAGATAGTAAATGAGCTGTATACTGTACTCTATCTTTACTCACACGCATGGTCCTACACAGTGATCCCTTTGTGGCATATTTCACACAGATCGAAACGAGTACTGTAGACTGGCAGGCTACATTTAGAACGTTTGTTGAATGCATGCTAAATACACTTTATATGTTAGAGTGCCTTGTTAATGCCGTGCTCAAGTTTTTGATTGTTTGACGCTCCATGCACCACACTACTGTATATACCCTTCCCCCAACCTCGCCACTATCAATTGCTGTTAAATACTGTACTCTCCCCAGGCAGGACAAGACATTAGGTACTTTACACACATGCGCATACAGTATGACACCGAAAAAGTTTAAAACAAAACTTATTTATTTTTCTGAAAAATAGGAGAGAATAAATTGTGGGACATAAACCAAAAATAACACACACGTACGTGTGTATGTGCGTGTATATATGTGTGTATATATCTATATATATGTATAAACTCATTTATGTGTATATATTGTGACAGAATCCAGGGAATGGTAATACATTTGATATATAGGGCTCCCAGGATACTGGACAGCTTCTATACTGTTTAGGCTGGAAAATGCAGCCACAGAATGGATGTCCTCCATACCACAGTTTTGCAGGTGCTGAGCGATGAGGGACCCAGACCAGAGTTTGTCTGCTGCCTGATTTCTGTCCCTGTCCTGCTAATTAGAAAACAGGTTTTTAAAGCTGTTTCCTGGTTCCTATCCCCTCTTCCCAAGAGCCTGGAGGTAGGACTGCTGCTGGAAGCAGAAATGGGAAAGCCTTTCCCCAAACAGGGTAAATCATTCTGATCCTATGTTAAGTTGTAAAGTTCCTTATTTAGTTTTTGGAAGCGGGCAAGCCGCACAACCCTAGTCAGAGTGAACCTGTGTTAGTTATTGCTCAGATGAGCAGGGTTTTGTGTTTGTATTCAGTGTTGCTATCTCAGTGCCTGGGCTGAATAAACCAGGCAGAAGCCTGCTTAAAAGAACAGTACATTGCACCTCATCATTTTTCTTACCCCAAAAGACCGTGTTCTAGCATCGGACAGATGTCGGAGGCCCCTGAATAAGCCGTTTGTCACAATATATATACAGAATATGTGTGTGTAGAGAATATATATATACATAGGTGAGACAGGGCAGGGGCTAAACAAGAGAATGAACCTGCACTGCCACAGCATCACACGCGGAACAAGAGACAGTCCTGTTGGCGAACATTTCTCTGACTCTGGCCATAAGATGAACGATCTGAGGGTTGCCATACTCAAAGGTAATCTTAAAACACCGAAAGAGAGACGGTTGCATGAATACAAATTTATGCAACTGTTCGGGACACTTAGCAGTGGCCTAAACGGAGATCGAAATTTTATGAGTCATTACTGACACAAGTGAACTCTTTTCCCATGAGCGCTATAGGCCATGTCTGTACATACTGTGCTATATGTATGCACACACAGCTGTCTCTCACACATACTTATACTCCTTGTTTTTCCATCCCTATACACCAATAGGGACCACATAGTATCCACACACACTTTTAGTTATGCTACTAACTCTCACATTTCCACACCCACCCACACCATTTATATCCGCTCCCACTCTACACACACCTTTTGTAAAGCACTGTATATACTGTGGGCTCTCCATTCATGTTAATTCACACTGATACACATACACACTCTTTCAGGAACCTTTTGACACCTCCAGCCATAAAACACATCCACACCCGGGGAAGGACCAGCACAGATAACATTCCAATAGACACTGTTTATAGTATAGCTTTTGCTTGCTTCATTCATTGTAACATCGCCTGAAGAAGAGATCAGTGTATCTCGAAAGCTCGCACAAATAAAAGCATTTCGTTAGCCACAGAACGGTATCATCTATTTATTTTTTGATTATATATCTATATAAATATATAGATATATAAATATATATATCTATATATATATATCCATATATACAGTGGTGTGGAAAAGAAAGTACACCCTCTTTGAATTCTATGGTTTTACATACTGCTGCGGCCAAGTTTATTCGAGCATTTGCCCGTTCTTGGCCGCAGCAGTAGCCTGGTGCGCGCCCGAGGGTGACGGGCGCGCGCCGAAGCAGCGGAAGAGCGCCCTCCGATCGGGGCGCTCTCCCTACCGCTGCCGGGTCCGCCGGGTCCCCCGGAACCCCCTGCCGCCGTCCCGCGATCGCGGGACACCAGGGCTCCCTCGGGGAGCCCTGGACGCGCGTGCAGGGGGCGCAGGCTCCCGAAGACGCGTGACCGCGCGTCTATGACGCGCGGCACGCCGAGGGGCGGCCACTAGCAAGCCGGGAAATCTCCCGGCTTGCGGATCTGGCCGCAGTGTAATAAACTGTGTCGCCACTGTATCAGGACATAACAATCATCTGTTCCTTAGCATGTCTTAAAATTAGGTAAATACAACCTCAGATGAACAACAACATGACATATAACACCGTCATGATTTAATTAACAAAAATAAAGCCAAAATGGAGAAGCTATGTGTGAAAAACTAAGTACATCCTTACTGCTTCCATAGGAATTAAGATGCCAAGTAGCAGACAGGTACTGCTAATCAAATGCCCTTGATTAATTGATCATCAGCAAGTGTGACCACCTCTATAAAAGCCGAAGTTTTAGCAGTTTGCTGGTCTGGAGCATTCAGGTGTGTGTTAACACAATGTCAAGGAGAAAAGACATTAGCAATGATCTTAGAGAAGCAATTCTTGCTGCCCATCAATCTGGGAAGGGTTATAAGGCCATTTCCAAACAATTTAAAGTCCATCATTCTACAGTGAAAAAGATTATTCAAAAGTGGAAAAAACATTCAAGACAGTTACCAATCTTCCCAGGAGTGGACGTCCCAGCAAATTCATCCCAAGGTCTGACCGTGCAATGCTCAGAGAAATTGCAAAAAAAGAGTTACATCTCAGACTATACAGGCCTCAGTTAGCATGTTAAATGTTAAAGTTCATGACAGTACAATTAGAAAAAGACTGAACAAGTATGGTTTGTTTGGAAGGGTTGCCAGGAGAAAGCCTCTTCTCTCTAAAAAGAACATGACAGCACGCCCTAGGTTTGCCAAGTTGTATCTGAACAAACCACAAGACTTCTGGAACAATGTCCTTTGGACAGATGAGACCAAAATGGAGATGTTTGGAAATAATGCACAGCGCCACGTTTGGCGAAAACCAAACACAGCATATCAGCACAAACACCTCATACCAACTGTCAAGCACGGTGGTGGAGGGGTGATGATTTGGGCTTGTTTTGCAGCCACAGGACCTGGGAACCTTGCTGTCATTGAGTCGACCATGAACTCCTCTGTGTACCAAAGTATTCTAGAGTCAAATGTGAGGCCATCTGTCCGACAGCTAAAGCTTGGCCGAAATTGGGTCAGGCAACAGGACAATGATCCCAAGCACACCAGCAAATCTATAACAGAATGGCGGAAAAAGAAAAGAATCAAGGTGTTGCAATGGCCCAGTCAAAGTCCAGAGCTCAAGCTAATTGAAATGCTGTGGCTGGACCTTAAGAGAGCTGTGCATAAACAAATGCCCACAAACCTCAATGAACTGAAGCAACGTTGTACAGAAGAGTGGGCCAAAATTCCTCCACAACGATGTGAGGGACTGATAGTCATACAGAAAACGATTACTTCAAGTAATTGCTGCTAAAGGTGGTTCTACAAGCTATTGAATGATAAGGTATACTTAGTTTTTCTCACATGGCTTCTCCATTTTGGATTTATTTTTGTTAAATAAATCATGACACGGTGTAATATGTCACGGTTTTGTTGTTCATCTGAGGTTGTATTTACCTCATTTTAAGACCTGCTAAGGAACAGATGATTGTTATTATGTCTTGATATGTAAAACCATAGAATTCAAAGACGGTGTACTTTCTTTTTCACACCACTGTACATACCTGACTGAATTAAGTGCTACCCTGACAGCTCAATTAGCACATATGAGGCACAAAAAAACAAATGGTATTTCTAAACAGACTGTTGTCCTACCTACTCTAGGTGTTACAAGTTAAATTTAATTAAGGGACACAGCGAGAAGTAATTTGGAGACAGGATTCAACATACCACTTACATTGTAAGCTCTTCAGGGCAGGGATTTCCTTTCCTATTGTCTGACTTTGCTGCGCTTATTGTATTATTATAATTCCCTGCACTGTATTGTCTTTGTGAAGCGCTTTTGGCAGCGGCTGTTATTCGAACACTTCACACGTTGTATACCTCGGAATACCCATGTCATGGTGCGTGATTTCTTTCAACCGTACCATCTTTAGACACGAGTGCAGGCGAGTTCAGAAACTTGCATTTTAGTGTTCTGGTTTTTAAACTAACACAGTAGCACAGTACTGTACACATTACAACTCATTAATTTCATTTCATTGCACACAAAGAAACAGAATCCATGAAAATCAAACAAAGCAACCGCGATAAACACGTGTGCCTGGGGCGATTGGCCGTGTTAATGCCGTGTGGAGTACATCAGCGCACACGAAAACAGCTCCATGATTTGTTCGAATAACGGCCGCTGCATTTGTACATGCATACATACAGTACTATTAGGTGCTTCTTGTGTGCTCTTCTACTCCCCATTTCTATAGAGTCCTTTGGATCACAGGATCTCTGGCACACCTCTCTAAAAAGCAAGCACCTACCCCTATAGTGGGTAAAAACCAACTATGGAATAATATTCTATGCTGTAGGACTCTTTCCCTGTTTTTTGACATTATCCTTTATCAGTATCCTTTATCAGTGTATTATTATTATTACATTGCAATACAGTGTACAGGCATACCCCGCTTTAAGTACACTCACTTTAAGTACACTCGCGAGTAAGTACATATCGCCCAATAGGCAAATGGCAGCTCACGCATGCGCCTGTCAGCACGTCCTGAACAGCAATACCGGCTCCCTACCTGTACCGAAGCTGTGCGCAAGCGGGGAGACTATAGAGCCTGTTACAAATGCGTTATTTACATCAGTTATGCACGTATAGGACGATTGCAGTACAGTACATGCATCCATAAGTGGGAAAAGGTACTGCTTCACTTTAAGTACATTTTCGCTTTACATACATGCTCCGGTCCCATTGCGTACGTTAATGCGAGGTATGCCTGTAATTACTTCTAGGTGCTTTGTGGCACTCGTGCATTTTAGGTCACTCTTTACAAATATAAATTGCTAATAGCTACAATTCAAAGCCATGCTACAGTATATAATTTTTGCTAGAGCATATTGAATTTCATTAACAATTCATTACTGTTGCAAGTTCATTTTGCATAGAAAAATGCCCTGAGGATACTATTTTTCACTTGTTATATCAATTAACTTGTCATATAATTGTCATAAAGAGACAGTTCTTCTGGGCCAGTGATTTTTATTCCACGTTTACCGTTGTCCCCTGGTTCATTTTCCTCTGTATTAAATTGATGTTTTTTTTAACCAATTTGTAACTGGAAAGACTGATTTTTGTTCATGGGAAGTTGTTTGTTGAAGACTTTTATTTGTCTATTGTGACATAGTCACAGGATAATGGGCAGCTTTCTGTCTAATTTATAGAAGAAAGTGCAGACTTAGTATGGAAGTGATCCATTCCACAGTTTCACAGTTGCTGTGACTGTGGGATAGAAACTCCAGGCCAGAGATTAGTGGTTCTGGTTTTTCACTCACCTGCTCCCCTAATTGAGGAAGAGGAATATATGGCAGTAAGTTTGGCTGCTTCTCTCTCTTAGAGCCTGGGAGGAAAACTGATACTCCCCTGTATCCAGTTTGGGGTAGATTGCCCCCGCTCCCCCCTCTCCATATGTTGCAGCATCTGATGATCTAATGGGACGCTGTCCCCATCTCACATTTAAGGACTCAATGTTATCTCTGTGTGTTATTTTAAGTTGGTAACTGGCTTAGCAAGCCAATATTGCTAATAGGGATATGCATGTGAGTTAGACTCCTGACAGGAGTAGATGTTATTTTTATGAGTTTGGTTTGACTTTGTCATGCTGTTCTGCCCGCAGACCAGACTAACCCCCAATACTGAGGTGGAAAGTGAGTAACCGCGCACCCGCAGTAGTGAGAGCGTGCCCCGAGTGTGGATTGGTTGCGTGGACAAGGCCAGGGGTACCAGGGTAGGTAGAGTACTTGCCAGATCCGGGCGTAGAGAAGGTGCCGTAGTAAGGTCCGAAGCCAGAGGTCGAGGATTACAGAGTTCTGGGAAGTAGGGGTCCAGGTGCCGAGATCAAGGGGTCCGAGAGGTAAGCGGTGGTCGTGTGGAAGCCGAGGTCGTAGAGCCAGAGTGGGGAGGAAGACAAGCCGATTCGGTAACGAAGCTGAAACAGAGAGAGAGCTAGGCACAGTGAGTAACAGCACAAGGCAGACGAACTATGCAGAGCGAGGCTGGAGAGGAATCACCGGGGTTATAAAGTGAGAAGGACCAATGGGAGGAAGAGGCGGAGCAGAGGCGCGCCCAGGAGCCCTTTGTGATAGGATAGGGTTTAATGGCCTGGTTTGTTGCCGGAGGATGGTGGTAGGAGCTGAGCCTGAGAGCGGAGATGGCCAGGGGGCGGAGTTACCCGGCTGATGCAGTGCATAAATTAAGTTGCGCGGCGTGAGCCCAGTAAGCGGAGCGGGCGTGAGTCCGGTGTCGGCGGCGTGCGTGCGAGCCGTGGGGGGGCGGAGGAATGGGCCGAGGTGCCCAGCAGGAACGGAGGAGGTCGCAGCCAGCGGTACAGGTAGGGAAGGGCAGCGCCGAGGGCGGCGTGTGCCCCGAGTCCTGACAGACTTAAAGTGACGGTGTTTAAAACTATGTAGTGCCACTAATGGAAGAATAAACCACTGAAGGTTGAGGGCAGTGTGCCCCTTGTGTGTGTACACATGTTTATCCCCCTTTTATACAAACCAAACCCTAGAAGACTGTGTTGCGAAGAGCCTGGGCAAGCGGCAGCGCTACATAAAGGGAGCAGTTTGCCACACTATGTACATATACTAACATCACTCAATTGATTTAAATGTCTTTGTATACATGTAACAGTACAAACCAACATGCACCCTCTTGCATCATGGTTAAAAATGGGTTAGATCTTGTATAACATGCATTGAAATTAGGGAAGTGTACTGTCTCAGCTAGCAAGTAGAACATGATTGCAGTGGTACAGATGTGGCCTCCTATTCTATCCTGCTAGCCCAGGAAAATCTAGGTAAATCTGTGGCTACCTCACAGAAACGCTGCAACATTTCTGTGAGGTTTTTTTGCAGCCAGACTAATGGCCCATCGGATTAACACAGCGGGGTCCCTGCGTTTGAATAGGACTGCAGAGACAACACAGCGGGGTCCCTGCATTTGAATGGAACTGCAGGGACCCCCGCTCTGTTAATCCGATTGGCCATTAGTCTGGCTACAGAAATATCACAGAAATGTTCTGTGAGATAGCCACAGATTTTCCTAAGGCAAGTGGTCAGATACAGGCTGCCACATCTGTACCTTAGTGGTAAGAACACTGCTTTTGAAGTGGGTGCACCCAGTTTAAATCCCAGTGTCACCTTTTCTTGTGACCTTTGGTAAAAACACTCTGGGGTGAATTCACCAAGAACCAACTCAGGTTATTGTACCTTGATCCAGCGTTAAGTGCCATTGATTGAATGGCAGTTAATGCCAGAAAGAGGTGTATTGGCGCTTTCTGAATCTCAATGTTTGACCCATATTTTATAAGATACCTTCCTGTTCCGGAATACACATTATGGCCCATTCACTTGATTGGGCAGTAAGGTGTTCTTATGGCATTGCACTGCTTAGTAAATATGAACCTTTATTTTCATGTGCCTCACACACCAAAATAAGTTTGTGTGCAAGGGCTCATTATGCCTGCAATTTGTTTTATGTACAACGTCAGTACTATATAAAAAAAATGTATTAGTAATAATACTGTTTTCACATAACTGTCATAGTGTTCATGTTAAGGAGATGGTCAATAAACATTTTAAAATCTTGACTGTCTATTACTCTGCTGAGTGCCCTAAATCTAAAAAGTTGGAATACACCAAACATTACTTTAACTTTTGTTAAGGAAGACTACTGTACATGTTACAACAGGTTTGGTAGGGACATGTATACTCTATCAAGATTTCTACACACACTGCATATTATGCATACTTGAAAAATCCAAAATACAAGCGGGGACAGGCACTTGGATAATTCAGAGCGAAAGTAGCGTAAAGGCCATTCCAGGTAACAAAAAAGCATTAACCTGGATTCATTGTCTTGGATACATAAACAATATTATAATCTAGGATGTTCTGATGTACAGTACTGTATATAACATTATATAAGCATGTGTAGGTCTCCTCTATGTATAGCATTGTATTTGTGTGTATAGCATTGTATATATCAATGTGTCTACATTTAGACAACATATGTCAGTGCTGTTGTGTTTTTTGTGTATCACTGTGGTAAAATGTATGTGTACTGTGCATACATCAATGTGTCTGTTTGGTAGTGAATTTGTGCAGCTTGGTTAAAGAGCATCAGATGCTGATATTAGGGATCAGTAGCTACAAATGACAGAGGAGACCATTACATCCTCTGCTATGAAATACATTCCTGGCCTCCCTGGCATCAAATGGAGTTAAAATGTGTTTATTCAAAATAGTTGTCCTGTCTGATTCCCCCGATGTCTCTATTTATTGTGCATCTTGTTTTGCCCACTCAGTTGTGTCTAGTGCAAGACATATAACAATAGATAAGCTTGTCATTTTATTAGCAGTTTCCTCTGAAAGCAAACCTGCTAAAAGATGCAATATACATGATTGTACAGAGAGAAAGATGAGAGCAACAGGGGGTTCAAACAGAGGGTCAAATCATCTTTAAATACTATATATGGCATCAAATTCTATAGAAGAAATATGGGTATCAATACAGTGTAACTAATTATAAACCCAAGTTTGAGTTAAATTGCATATATTAAAGATGTAAAAAACAAAGAAGACAAACACAGACCTCTTAGATGAATAAAAGCTGTACTGTATGTATTAGGCTACAAGCAATTGCAGCACTTTCCAGAAGTGGATCCTACCGGGCACCCCTGACAGACGACCACACAGAGCAATAACCGTACATCACGACAGGTTCCAAACAAGAACGGTATTTACATACTATGTTCTGTGGACAGTCATATTGATGGGACTTTGTTCTATATTGTGGTGAAACTCACCCCTGCATCTCTCTGCTGCTGCACTACAATTTTTTTTACCTGTAAGTATGGATAGGGGCTTGTAGCCTAATACATACTGTATATCTTTTATTCATGTAAGAGGTCTGTGTTTGTCTTCTTTGTTTTTTACATATGTTTGGGGGTTCCCTGGCAGAACCTTGGGGGTCTGAGAAACTAAGCCCTCTGAAGACAACATATCTGGACTTCTTCAACCCAAACTGTCAGGACTATTGGTAGAGCACTGGTAATTTGTTTGTATATATTAAAGATGGTCAACATTTTCCTGGGAACTTGGTTTTGCTGAAGATTCTTCATTTCCTTTTGGCTGGAAATGCCTCAGACCAGTCTTCCAAGAGAGACTCTTTTACTAGTCTCAATATCTCTATATATATATTCCCTCAAACTTCCCTGCAAATTACATACAGAGAGACCTCTGTGCTCAAAAAGGGGCATACCTGAGAGATATACTATCCCATCCCATACAGTACTTCCTAAAACAATTTCCATAAGAACTATATTGAGTTTACATCTAAGGCACCTTGTGGGAATAGAATATGATTACAAGAACTCACACAAACTTTTCTATTCTTGGCAGCGATAAAGGATTCAGTGCGCGCTATCCCCAAAGGTATTGTAAGGACCCTCAGCTGCTCCTATTCTCCCGCGATCAACGGGGTCACTTAGAAACATAAAACACAAAAAAGGGCGCAGGAGAGGATACAAAGGAAAAAAGCAAAATTAGTAATAATGCAAAATAATTTAATAATGTCACAAGAATATATAACACATAAAATATAATAAAGAGAGGGGAAGGATCACAAGATCAATAAATATTGCAACACAAGCTATTACTGGCAACCAAATGTTTACATGCGAGACATCGCTAGCGCCCACATTTATGGTGGCCACAAACGTTGATCACATAGTGTAAACTGATCTACGGTGAGATCTCTCAAACGGCTAGGAGCTAAAATATTTTTCGCACGTTTATAAGTAACAGGTATCGTAGGTGGCAAAGTGGGTCCAAGAATAGGATCACTTTTCAAAATATTCCAATGTTTACCAAGGACACGCTTTATACTAGATGCTGCCTGATTATATTTTGTAATAAACCTTGGACAGTTGGCTTGTTTTTGTTCTTGTTGTTTTTCATTCTCACGGGATATATCATCACGAGGGCATCTGACAGAATCCTTTGAATTAGAAGCCATAAGGAGACTTCCTATCAGTCTGTTGCACTTCATAAAAAGTTCTTAGTACAAGATCTTTATTATACCCTTTCTCAATGAATTTTGTGACTAGATTCTGACCATGTAGTTCAAAATCATGTTGAGAAGTGCAGTTGCGTCTGATTCTATAAAATTGGCTTTTGGGTATATTTTCCAACCACTTGGCGTTTGGTTGCTTGGTGGTTGCTTGACGCATGAAGAAAACTATTTACAGCAACTTCTTTAAAGTGTGTTCCTGTAGAGACAAGATCGCCATCCTCATCTGCGAAGAGTTCAAGATACAAAAAGTTGACCTGTTTGGTCTGAATCTCAAAAGTAAAAACCAGACCCATATCATTATCATTAAACGTCTGTAGAATGTCAGCTAATAGAGATTCCTCTCCATCCCATATGAGGATGATGTCATCAATATAGCGGCCATAGTACACCAGGCCCGCACCCAGTCTAGCATGAACCCACACATGGAGATCCTCCCACAACCCCATGTAAAGGTTTGCATAGCTGGGGGCGAACCGAATGTCCATGGCCTTACCACATGTCTGTAAATAAAAATTGTTTTCAAATAAGAAGTAATTGTGCTGTAATATAAAATAAATTTTAGCAACCAAAAAATCTTTCTGATCCTGATGTAATAGGGGGTCTTTGTCCAAAAAGTGACTCACCGGCTCAACTCCCTTGCGATGCTAAATACAGGTGTAAAAGGAGGAGACATCGCAAGTAGCCCATAAATAGGTGGATTTCCACCGAATGTCCTTTGTGGAGTCGATGACATGAAACGTGTCCCTCAGATGAGATCTAAGTGTGATGACATGCGATTGCAAATAATGATCTATATACCATGACAATTTGGATGTCATCGACTCCACACCAGACACAATCGGTCGCCCCGGAGGACACTCTAGGCTCTTGTGTATCTTAGGAATCCTTGGGTGCTCTACGTACAGGAACTTGTACTCAGACTGAGTAATGATGCTTCTATCTCTTGCCTCTACCAGATGTTTCTGAAATAAAAGCTGATATTCATTGGTAATTGGTCTTCAATGAGTAATTGATAGAATAATGTATTATGTAATAAAAGATTTGCTACCTGCACGTACAACACCCTATCCTGAATCACAATACTACCTCCTTTATCAACCTGACGAATTATGATATGATTAAGATCTTTAAACGCCCTCTGGTCAACCGATTCCAGGAAAGATGTATTCCTCTTGGACATGGGTTTGGAACAAAGATTTTCTAAATCCCGAAGTGCCATAGTATAAAATGTATCTACATAGCTACCTTTAGACTGATAGGGAAAAAATTGATCTGGGCCCAAATGGTGAGTTCCTAATGGCTGGTTCTACCATAGAACATGATGAGTGAATAGTAAATGGAGAGACAGTACTGTTTAAAGTCAAATCTGCACATGCTGCCATTTGCCCGTCCTAGGGTAAATAATAATCAGACAAACTCATTATGGAGTTTTGTTCCATAAGTAATGAAGTATGTGTTTGTATGCATGCTTCCTCCTGGGTATTGAAATCCGATATAGACAGTTCACGGAGATTCTTCATAGTGAAGTATCTTTTTTAAGTGATTTTACGAATGAACTTATTTCAGTCCATAAACAGCTCAAATTTATCTGGCATTGTGGTGGGTGAAAATGATAAACCTTTTGCTAAGAGTGAAATCTGTTGAGAAGAAAGTATATGAGATGACAAATTAAATATACCATACTTTTGAGGATCTTCTCTCACTGATTTTAGACTCTTCGCTCTTTGGCAACACAGCCCTGCTCTTGTTCCTCGGAATATATATATGTATATAGCCAATATAAAATATCACTTGTCAGCTCTTTCATATGTCTCAGACAGGTCTGCAACCCTGCCTTTCAACCATTATCACCTAGCATGCAGTACTCCCACTGCAGCAAGGGATTCTGGGAAATTACATGCAAATGAGCACACAATGTGTCACCTTTTGCGTCGGATTAAATCTGAGGTTCTCTTGGTACCAGGGTGACCGGCAGATTTGGAGGAGTGACCCATTGAAGGATTTTCCGGTGGAATTGTGGAGCAGCATACAAGCAACCGTCCGGCGCTTCCATACCCTCGGGAATAAGTGTTTGAGCCTCCAAAATCTGGTCAGCACATCAAAGGAGTTTGCCGAGAGGATATAGTTAGGGGGACGAATGCTCTCTGGGACATCTTCGGACTTGTCTTCACTGCTGAATTGGCGGGATAAGGCATTGGCCTTCAGATTCTTAGTACCGGGAATGTAGGAAATAATATAATTGAACCTTGAGAAAAAGAGCACCCAGCGGGCCTGACGTGAGCCAAGGCGGCGAGCGCCTTCGATATACAATAAGTTTTTATGGTCTGTGAGGATTGAAATGGGGTTCTCGGTACCCTCCAGGAGATGTCTCAATTCTTGTAGAGCAAGTTTGATGGCTAACAGTTCTCTGTTCCCAACATCGTAATTTTGCTTTGCGGAGGAGAATTTCTTTGAGAAGAAGCCACAGGGGTGTAATTTATCCGGAGGAGATTGCCTTTGTGAGAGTATGGCTCCTGCTCCGATATCTGAGGCGTCTACCTCTAAAGTGAAAGGGGGAGTAGGGTCTGGATGACGCAAGATGAGGGCAGAAACGAACGCCTTCTTGAGAGACTTGAAGGCCTGGCATGATTCAGGGGGCCAGGAGGAAGGATCCACGCCCTTCTTAGTCAGGGCATTGATAGGAGCCACAGTGGCAGAGAAATTACGGATACATTTACGGTAATAATTGGCGAAGCCAAGGAACCGCTGAAATCGACTTGAGAGAAGTGGGTTGGGGCCAATCAAGAACGGCTTTAAGTTTATCGAGATCCATAGCGAACCCTTCATCAGAAATAATGTAGCCCAGAAAGCAGGTAAAGGTTTGATGAAATATACACTTCTCCATCATGGCATAGAGATGATTTTCATGAAGGCGAGAGAGTACTAACTTCGTATGCTGGATGTGTTCTGATAAGGACTTACAAAAAATGAGAATGTCATCAAGGTACACAATGATAAATGAGTTAAGGACATCACGAAAAATCTCATTTACAAACTCCTGGAAAACCGCTGGTGCATTACAAAGTCCAAAAGGCATAACCAAATATTCGTAATGACCGTCGTGTGTATTAAAGGCCGTCTTCCATTCATCCCCTTGTCGTGTGCGTATGAGGTTGTAAGCCCCACGAAGATCAAGCTTAGAGAAAATGGTAGCGCCTTGCAAACGGTAAAAAAGTTCTGAGATAAGGGGCAAAGGATAGCGATTTTTCAGGGTGATCTTGTTAAGACCACTGTAATCTATGCACGGGCGAAGCGACCCATCCTTCTTAACGAAAAAGAAACCAGCTCCGGCTGGAGAAGTGGAATTTCTAATAAAGCCTTTCATTAAATTCTCTTGAATATATTCGGACATGGCTTTATTCTCAGGAAGGGACAATGGGTAAGATCTAGCTTTAGGAAGGTCACGGGCAAAAGATCAATAGGGCAATCGAAAGGACGATGAGGGGGAAGGGCCTCTGAGTGGACTTTATCAAATACATCAATGAAGTCAGCATATACTTCAGGGAGAGAAGTTTTGACAGGATTGACAGTCTCTAGACCAGCGAGAACTTGAACCGGGGTCACAGAAAGTTTCTTAGAAGGTAAGTCCCATTGTATAGGTCTTTTATCAGTCCAATCTATCAGAGGTTTGTTTTGCTGCAGCCAAGGAAGTCCCTGGATTACCTGCACAGAAGGGGAGTAGATTACGTCCAGTGAAATCTTCTCCTTATGTCCGTCCTTTGTGGAGAGTGAAAGAACAGGAGTCTCCAAGGAAATGAAAGCTGGCTGGAGAGGGCGCCCATCAATGGCCTCGAGACCGAGAAGTACAGACTTCCTTTTCAGAGGAATCTTGTGTTTGATGGCAAAATCTTGATCCACAAAATTTCCCCCAGACTCGGAGTCGATGAATGCAGAAGCAGATACTCTTCAAGGTGCACCACCTTGAGAAAGGTCCCACTGGGGGACCGAAATGTCGATTTATGTGTCTTTTTCAATACAAAAACTTGTGATCAAACTTACCAGAGTTCTGTCTCCTGATCTCGTGCTTCAAACGGTATCGTATGGTTTATTATTGCTTTATGGGACTAGCACCCAATTTTTTCTACTTGCAAGTGGAGTGCCGGCTGCTTCTGTGGATTATATATATAATATATATATTGTTCCACTCCATTTCAAACAAAAGGGGTATGATATGTCTCTGGTGCAGGAGGCATTCAAGAAGGTCAGGTCGGTTGAACGTGTGGATCTGTTAGCTAAATCAAAGCTCAAACAATGCAAACAATCCATGCCTTTGACAGATATCAACACAAACAACTGTGGGGTTAAGTTTATTACAAAATTTAATGGGTAGTCCCACAAAATTAGACAAATTATCAATCGCCACTAGAAAGTGTTGCTCTCAGCAGTCAGTTGTCCACTGTGGCACCACTGGTCTTCCGCAAGGGTCTAAATGTCAAGAATATCTTGGCCCCAAGTAGACTTAGTGATACTTCAGTTGAGAATAGTGGTTCACAGTTAGTGTCTGGAAACATTAAGTGTGGTAGATCTAGATGTCTAATGTGTGGACATCTGCATCTGTCGGATACTTTCTCTTCATTTAGCAACAAGTCTGAATATACAATAAAAAGTTCAATCAACTGTCTCTCCACATATATAGTGTATGTTTTATCTTGTCCATGTCAATTGCAATATGTGGGTCGCACTAAAAGAGCACTGTGTGTCAGATTCCTGGAACACAAACGTTCCATCATTAAGGGAGTGCTGGCCCACAGTGTTCCTTGACATTTTTCCCAAGTACACCAAAAGGATCCCAATGGACTTGTTATTATGGGTATTGAGAGTATTCCGAGTACCCTATTAGGGGGAGATAGATTTAAGACACTATGGGGGCTATGGACTAAGCTCAATGGCTTTGCGTTCTGGTTTGGCCAAAAAGCAGATTCGTTAAAAAATGAAGCCGGGGACGCGATGCACTAAGGCCTTGAGGCCATTTTTTAACGTACCTGCTCAAAATAGCTCAAAACAGCCACAGCGTACGGTTTGCTTTTTTTCCCCCTGCTAGCATTCTGAACCTTTCCGTTCGCTAGCTGACAGAAAAAAAAGCCGCATGTAACATTTGCATGGAGATTTGCTATCTCGATACAAGACTGTTACAGGCGATCGTACACTAAATAAATACATTTTAACAATAGTGTACATGAGCAGGGGGTCTCCCGAGCTGAACCACATTGGTTTCAGGTCCGAGGACCCCCTACTTCAGGAGTTACAGGCCCCGTTATGGGTTGCCGGTATCCCCTGCAGTTTAAAGCTCCCACGTCACGTGACCGGGTTATTTACATTCTGCAGGGGATACCGGCACCCCATAAAGGGGCCTGTATCTCCTGAAGTAGGGGGTCCTCTGACCTGAAACCAATGCGGTACAGCTCAGGAGACCCCCTGCACATCTACACTAGTATTAAAACATACATAACAATAAACAATAACTCATAACCGTAGCGGCTATCCGCTAAGGTAATGAAGCAGCATT
Organism: Ascaphus truei; assembly: GCF_040206685.1. Lineage (NCBI taxonomy): Eukaryota > Metazoa > Chordata > Amphibia > Anura > Ascaphidae > Ascaphus > Ascaphus truei. The sequence goes on along the minus strand of NC_134489.1, from coordinate 50,335,356 downwards.
AATGTATTTTAAATAATAGTGTGCGGGAGCAGGGGGTCCCCTGAGCTGAACCGCATTGATTTCTGCCTCAGAGACCCACTGCATCCCGAGTTACAGGCCCCGGTATGGGGCATCGGGTGCCAGTGCCGCCGCCATCTTTATAGCGTCCAAGACGCGACGTGGGCTCTATAAAGATGGCGTCCGCACTGGCACCGATGCCCCAAACCAGGGCCTGTAACTCGGGAAGCAGGGGGTCTCTGAGGCAGAAATCAATGCGGTTCAGCTAAGGGGACACCCTGCTCCCGCACACTATTACTAAAAATACATTAATGCTGCTTCATTAACTTAGCGGATAGCCGCTAAGGCAATGAAGGGGTTAAGGCACATTAGCATGTTTATTGGGGACAATTGCCCCCAATAAACAACACACATCCCCCCCGCCCCCTAACACATACAGTACTGTAATGGGCAAATATACTATTATCCACATATGGATAATAATGCATTTGCCCATTTTAAATACATTTAAATTACAATAAATACAGTCAAAACATTTAACACTTACGTTTTACAGGCACCCACGATGAAGGCCGTCTTCATCCTCATCTTCATTCTGCCCATGCCCCTACGGTGCTGCAAAACATGCACAACAATTATAATAGCCAATGTAATGTCCCCTAACCCCTTAATCACCATAGCGGTTATTAACCGCTACAGTCATTAAGGGGTTAACCCACCCTCACCCACCACTCGGGAGGCCTACATACCCTCCAACTCTAACCCCCCACCCCGTGAGGCCTAACCACCCTCACCCACTACCCACATGGGAGGCCTACCCACATTCCCTTGGGGCCAATACACCCCCCCCCCCCCAACACATACAGTACAATAATGTGCAACATAACTATTATCCAGATATGGATAATATATTATTTGCCCATTATGAAACACATAAAACATGCACAAATCAAAACATGAATTTTTAATCTTAAAATCACCACAATAACAATAAATCTAGCATCTATTGCAAATATAAGCCAACAAATCAGCAGCTCCACAAATGTATATGAAATGTCACACAATTGCATAGAGTGTGTACATGATGTGTTGGGATGTATTTCCCACGCTCTGATTGGCTACCGTACCATGTGAGACCGGCCATGTTTCTTTTAATGACGTCATCTTAAAGGCAATTGAAGCAAAGCCATTCTGATTGGCTGTGCTTTCATTGCCTTTAAATGACGTCATCATTTTTTTTTTCATCGGCCAAATCACATGTTTTTCACGGCCCAATCAGGACCGTGGGAAACATTTGACCAAAATGTGACGTCATAGGCCTATAAAAGCCTATGTCGCCTCATTTTGAAGCTAGTCGCTGAGGAGGGAACATCTCCCCTCCTAAGAAGAGAAGAAGGGCGTGGCATAAGAAGACGTAAGAAGCCGGAAGAAGCCAGAAGAAGATGGAAGAAGACCCCAGAAGACCCCAAAGAAGAAAGAAGACATAAACGTGGATTTGTTATGGTTTTTTATTTTATGGCTTACCTGTGGATTGGTTCCTGTGCTTCCGGGTCGCTTGGATTTCGGAGAGTGGACATCTAATGGTGAGAAAATAATAAACTTTTCTTTTGTTTATACTTTTACAGGTTTTTATGATTTTTCATTCATGTCTTTTATTTTTTCACTCTCATTTAATGCCCGTTAATGTATCTATGTATATAATACAATACACCCATTCAGTGTCCGTGAATGTATGTGAATTTTGTATGTAAATGCATTGTATTTTATGCTGTATTATTGCCCCTGTATGTTATGTTTATCTATCTGTATGGATAGACATACGGGGATAATAATTGATTGCTTGGCTCATGTTTAGGTTCTTTTCATGTATGGATAATGTATTTAGCATCTTTATTTTGTCATTGTTGTGAATAATGTAATTTGTATTTAGCTAATGGCTTCTTTATGGTAGTAAGATTAGAATGATGGTGGTTATTTTAAATTAGAATTGTTTTGGCAATGGTTTGGCTTTAGCAATTGAATAGGGAATTGTATAATTGATTTGTATTGTATTTTAATTGTTTGAGGAAATGGATTAATTGATTGATGCTACAGTAACTGTATTGATGTTGGTTAGTTTCAAATTGATTTTCAGGATGGCATTGGTGGTTAGGGGACATTGTTCATAGTGTATTTTATTGTTACATATATTTTGCATAGTGTTATATGATGCACAGATTAATTGCATCATGTACACACTCAATGCAATTGTGTGACATTTCATAGACATTTGTGTAGCTGCAGTTTGTTTTTTTTATATTTGCAATGGCTGCCTGATTTATTTTAACATGCACTGTGATGATTTTAAGATTAAAAATGCATGTTTTGATTTATGCATGTTTTATGTGTTTAATAATGGGCAAATAATCTATTATCCATATCTGGATAATAGTTATTTGGCACATTATTGTACTGTGGGTGTTGGGGGGATGTATGTATTGGTCCGGTTTATTTATTTTACATTCAGGCTTGGTTCTGCGTGAGACCTCTGGAGACCACCTGCGTTCTCCTCGGGTATCTCACGGGATCAGGCTGGTAGTTCCACGGGTGACACCTGCGGGGATGAAGCGGTGGTCCCACATCTGTGGGGGCACAGCGGACCCGAAGTCTGCGGGGAAGAACCGGTGGTCCCACATCCGTGGGGGCACCGCGGACCCGTAGGTGCGGGGATGAAGCGGTGGTCCCACATCCGTGGGGGCACCGCGGACCCATTGTGAACACTCGTGAGTTCCCCAGACCCCCGTGAGAACTACCCGAGGCCCCGCAGACACCTGTGGGTCTGACCCGGGGCTCCCAGACATCCGCGGGCCTACCGTGGGGACCCAATTGTGGCCCACGGTGACCCAAGGAGACCACCTGGGGGCCATGGAGCTTGGCAGGACCCACCAACAGGCCTCCAGAACCTGTGTGAAACAAGTTGCTGGTACCCTGTAGGTCTGTCAGGTGACCCGCCAGCCTGCCGGGGACTCGCGTGGGGCTGTGGTATGAACCCTCTATGTAAAAGAATAAATCATGTATTTATGAGGGGGCACAGGGGTGGGTTATGTATTTAATAAATAGAATGATGTCTATTGTGGTGCTGTGTATTGTTTTTATTGTGGGTACTTTTGTGGGGGTATTGGTCCCAAGGGTATGTGGGTAGGCCTCCCTTGTGGGTAGTGGATGAGGGTGGTTAGGCCTCACGAGTTGGGGGGTTAGTGTGGGAGGGTATGTAGACCTCCCGAGTGGTGGGTGAGGGTGGGATAACCCCTTAATGACTGTAGCGGTTAATAACCGCTATGGTGATTAAGGGGTTGGGGGACATTACATTGGCTATTGTAATTGTTGTGCATGTTTTGCAGCACCATAGGGGCATGGGAAGAATGAAGATGAGGATGAAGACGGCCTTCATCGTGGGTGCCTGTAAAAGGTAAGTGTAATATGTTTTGACTGTATTTATTGAATGTTATATGCAGTGTTCGACAAACCTATACATTTGCTCGCCCCGGGCGAGTGGATTTAACCCCCGGGCGAGTAAATATTGGCCCAAGCAGCACACGTTTGGTACTAGGTGGCGAGTAGATTTTTTTGTGTGGCGAGTAGATTTTTTGGTGATTTGTCAACCACTGGTTATATGTATTTAAAATGGCCAAATGCATTATTATCCATATTTGGATAATAGTAATTTTGGCCATTACTGTATAGTATGTGTTAGGGGGGTGTATTTAGTTAGAATTGTTGATTCTTATTTTTGGAGGTGCAACATTGGTACAGCAGGCCCGGGACTCCCGCGGGGACCCCGGGACGGCCGCGGGTACCCCCGGACTCCCGCAGCGACCCCCGCACTCCCGTGGGGACCCCCGTTTGGTGAGCCGGGGACCCCCGCGCAACCCCCGGCTCCATCGGGACCCCCGCGGGGTCAGCCGGGGACACCCGCCGGCCTGCTGTATGGGTTTTGCGCATGCAAAAATAAAAAGCCAGAATTTTTTCTAAGTCCAGATTTCTTTGCGTCTACTCTGACCTGACGTGTTCTGATCAACGCAACTTTCGCGTTTGCTAAGGTTGCGTTGCTTAGTGCATCCCGCTTAAGGGCAGAATTTCACGCAAACAGGGTTGCGATCGAGCAAAGTTGGACTTAGAAAAAATCCCTGAAAAAAGTCATTTTTAGACCGTAAAGTCGTTTGCGTTGCTTAGTGCATCGGGTTGAGCCAAAAATCACGATCGAAGAGCACTTTGCGGTCTAAAAGTGACTCAACTGAGCTTAGTGCATAGCCCCCTATGTATGAGAGAGTCTTTTTGGATATACTCACTTGGTACACTTTCTTCCAGGGGTCTTAATGAGTGCTTGGATACTAGCACACTGGTTTAGTGTTCTTCCTTGCTGTTTCTCGGCCTTGCTGCTCTGGTTGCTAGTTCGGTTCCTCTCCCCCTATCCTAGGATGGGGTTCTGTGTTTTTGGAGGGGATTCCTCTATACTATATTATATGATATTTCCTTAGAGTAGGTGTTATTTAATAGTTAATCCAGTTTTTTCCTTTATCTTTTTATAATTTTAGTTATTTTTTAATGTAAAAATTGTTGTTATTATATGTAATTAGATATCATTTTATTTAATGCACTATGTGAATTATCAATTTAATAATTTTTGTTAGTACATAAAATGTAAAGATTGTTTTGTGAATGTTGTTCTCATCACACAAGGAATTAAATAGGTTGATTTTAATATATTTTTTCAATTTTATTTAGATTTTTCTATAATTCATTTTTATATGGTGTAGTGGTATTTGGTTGTTTATATATTTATATTATTATATTCTAATTAATATATTGATTTATTAAAACATTTTTTGATACTAAAATTATAGGTTTAGGATTTAATTTTAATTTGGTATATATATATATATTTTCTTCCATATTTGATGAAACTTAGATTGGTAATAGTGGGACAGCTTTCTCTAACACGTTATGTGTTAGTTGAGTTTATACATAATTAGATTGTTTAGTTTTAGCTATTTTCATTGTATGATGTGAACAACATAATTATTGATGTTTTTTTGTTGTTATTCATTGTAATGTTGATATTTATAATAATTTTAGAGTTATACGATTTGTGGTGAAACTTAGTACCAATGTGAAAATAGGTTTACTTGATCCAGCCTATTTAATTGGCTGTCCTTGACCAATCACATATCTCCGGACGAAGTCGCCGCAGTGCGACGAAACGCGTAGAGCTGTGACGTCATCGCGTTCGTGTTGGTGTATTTGGAGTCCCTGGCTTCCCTGCGCTCCGGCTGGCGGTAATTTCAAGTGCTAGCAATCATTGTATGAGAGGGAGCAAAGGACGTGGAGGCATTGCATGCCTTTTTATCTTGCTGCCAATTTGGGATAGGAGTTCATGGTGAACCTGGGCTGTTTACATCCACTCTGCAAACCTGGGACTCACCCTACCACCACAGATGACCACAATAGAGATTTCTCTCCCACGAATGGTTCTGTTTAAAATCCTGTAAGTGCACATTCTTATGGGTTGCTGATTTTTTAAATAAATGTACCTTATTTTTTTACTCAGTTACGTGCTATGGAGCTTGCGCTTTTGTTTGTTTTTTGTTCATAGATTCCAAAAGTGGTTGGCTATACCACTCCCCTTAAAGCTGCAAAGACGCTCGCTCCCTGGATCTTCTATTGGGACTATATTTCTCTCTGGATTTTTTGGTTGAGTTGAACATTCATTTTGGATTTTTCCTTTTTTTCCCACTATCACGTTATGGTTTAAAGATATTATTAGGTTAAATTGTGGTAATTTTAATTTATTTTAATATTTTAAATATGTTATTATAATTGATCATTTATTAGGGTTATTTCACATCCTCTTTAGCGCTACTTAATTTTTGTGTTGTCTTTAATATATATATATATATTATATATATATACTGTATACACATACACGATAAATATAGTAGGCACACCTCGAGAAATAATATTTGAAAACAAGTGCACGTGTCATAAAGATAAATATAACAAAATACTTCATCCAAACCAGGTCGAAGAAAGACTCAGAATTGCCAGATAACTCGTAGTGCTACTGTAAGTCTTTCTTCGGCCTAATTTGGGTGAAGTATTTTTTGTTTATTAACTTTTGAAAAAACGAAGAGATTTATTTAGTACATTGACATTTCAGTCCTATTACAGGACCTTTCTCAATATACAACAGTGTTATAGTGAAACCCTTATTTAGATTGAACCACCTCATTTGTAACAACAAGACACCCCCCAAATTGTGGGTTGCTTGAAACAGAGTAAAATAGGCAGCTGGAAACAGACTGCCTTTGTTTGATTACTTAGCAACAATGTGAACAAAGTAAATAAAAGGTGTACAGTACTGCAACAGAGCTCTAATTAGAGTGTGTTAAGTACTGTAAACTACAAAGTGCATGCAAATAAAAAGTGCTAACAAATCTACTGGTGGTGACATTCAAATAAAATAGCACAAAATAAGGGATACATCCCAAATACCCAAGGTTAGAGCCAATAACGTATTTCTCTTTCTTCAAAGAAAACCAGGGAAAAGTGCTTGTCTCTTTAAGTGTGGCAACACTTATGAATGATGACCATAGAAAAAAGGAGAGAGACAGCACACAATCCCAATAGTTAAGTAAGACTCACCATTTGTAATCGGATGTCCAATTTATGTTAAACAGCACACGTGGATAGTGAAAATATGTGCCATTATTTGCCGGTGGTGAAAAACTGTGTATGGGCCTGAAATGTTGCTTCTGTGTGACACATGCTGGCTCTCTCCAATTTTCTATGGTCATTTAAATAAATAAACAAAACAAAGAAGAAAAAAAGCATTGTGTGGGGTAACAAAGAATGGAGTCATTGCAGAGTCGGTATGCTGTGAGATGCTGTGATTTGCAAACAACAAAATTTGGTTATTGGGTAATATTTCTATTTGGCTATCAGATGAGATGAGCTCGGTTCCAGTACACCTGTTTACTTTGTTCACATTGTTGCTAAACAACCAGACAGAGGCAGGTGGTTTCCAGCTGCCTATTGTACTCAGTTTCAAGCAACCCACAGTTTGGGGCATCTTGTGGTTACACATGAGGTGGTTCTGTCTATGTAAGGGTCTTACTATCACACTGCTGTATCCTGAGAAAGGTCCTGTAAAAGGACCGGTTAGTAACCACTATGGTAATTAAGGGGGTAACCCCCCTCCTGCTTCCCACCCAGAAGGCCTAACCACCCTCCCTGGAGCAACTACCCCCACCCACTGATTATCACTGTGGTAAATCATGCCCACAATATGGGAAATGATTGCCACAATGGCAATAAATGGGTAACCTAAAAATTAAAAACAACCACAAAATAAAATACATTACATTTAAATAAAAACAAACATTTGCCAATAAACTCATTGATTGTCACTGAGGTAAACCTGATTGCCATTTTGACAATGAATGGGCAACCTTAAAAATTAAAAACAACCATAAAATACAATACATTACCATTTAAAAAACAAACATTTGGCAAAAAATGCATTGATTGTCAATGTGCTATCTATACCCTCAAAGGGACATACATAAACACATTGCCAGTCAATGGCCATCCTAAAAAAAAATACACATTTAAATTAAATCAATGTGTCTCTTACCTTTGCCGGGATGAAGATTCATCCTCCTCATCGAACAGTGGCACAAACTCTTGCCCCTCGATGCAATGATCCTCATTAGCATGATGCGAAGAGTCCATGATCTTCAATTGCTTGCAGAGGAGGCCCCAGAGAGAAGTTCTTTATTCTTTCCTTTGTTTTCTTCTCATCTTCCTACTTTTCTTTTTTTTTCTCCAACAGGTCCAGGAGATGTTGATCCGCCGGCTTCTTTGGGTCAAATGAGACGTGAAAGACTTTATTATTGTAAGGAATCCACTACTGGCTTTGACTTTTGCCTTGCAGACCTGTGCAGTTGCAGGCTTCCTCTGGCAATCTATGGCACAGGTGCTGCCTCTCATTGCAGCTTCTGCCCTGTGCTACTTCATTGGAGGAATTCTCACACACCCTCCTCCTGTGATTGGATCTCCGCCCTTTATATTCTAGGCGTTGGCTCTGAAGCAGCGCCGAGCATAAACTATTCCTACCTCTATGTTACTGTCTCTGCCACAAACCACCCCAGGCCTCTCTCCTAGCGTTCTTACCTTCCAAGTTCCTGAGTATCCAGAGGCCTGGTCCTGGACGTCTGTGCTGAAGCGTTGTTGCCAGCACTGGCCTGCTGCTATCTCCTTGCAGTGGCCTACCCTGGACGTCTGTGCTGAAGCGTTGATGCCAGCACTGGTACTGCTGCATTCCCTCCTAGCAGTAGCTACCCTTCCTGTCCTGTGGCCTGCCGCTATTCTCCTGTAGTGGCCTATCCTGGACGTCTGTGCTGAAGCGTTGATGCCAGCACTGGTACTGCTGCATTCCCTCCTAGCAGTAGCTACCCTTCCTGTCCTGTGGCCTGCCGCTATTCTCCTGTAGTGGCCTATCCTGGACGTCTGTGCTGAAGCGTTGATGCCAGCACTGGTACTGCTGCATTCCCTCCTAGCAGTGGCTACCCTTCCTTTCCTGCGGCCTGCTGCTATCTCCTTGCAGTGGCCTGCCCTGGACGTCTGTGCTGAAGCGTGTTGCCAGCACCGGTACCTGCTGCATTCCCTCCTAGCAGTGGCTACCCTTCCTTTCCTGCGGCTTGCTGCGATCCTCTTGCAGTGACCTGCCTTGGACTTCTGCGCTGAAGCGTTGGTTCTACCCGACGCTGCCCTGCGGTGAACTTCGGCCAGCCTGCTGTCTCCTCCTGCTGAGATCGGCGTCATGGGCCGAGGCCGCTCCTCGCGCAGAAGCCACCCCCGCGCTCACGCTCCTAAGCTGAAGCGGGGAAATCCTGACTACCTGTTGCCGAACTCCTGCTTCCATAACGACGATGCTGCCTTCTCCAATCCTGACCCTGCGATGTACGACTACGAACTGCGCACTCCGGATCAGTCTGCGTGGACTCAGGTCGGTGATTATATAACCCCACCTCAGCCCCGCGGTCCGGTCCCGGTTTGTGGCGAGCATCGGCGTAACAGTATGCTCGGCCCGTTAAAACCGGACCGCGCCGTGGCGGGGGATGGCAATTTTCCAACTGAAGTTATGTCCCGTCCTGCGTATCAGTCCCACTATGAAGGCCAGTATTTGTGTGAAGTAATACCCCTGATGGATGAAATGTTTACCTATGAAGGTTTAACCCCTTTGCAAAGACAATGCCGTTGTGATCTCTTTATTAAGGCTTACTGTATCCTGAGCTTAAAACAGTCTCTAGCCGAATGTATTCGCTCCCCTGATTCCCCTTTAACCTGGGATAATGTGAACCCTATGGAACTGGCCGACGCCCAAGAGGCAATCTATGCCCTGGCCTCATCACTGGACATTCATCTAGTAGAACAGAGCGCCCTCCTCATGTTGGCTCAGTCTCAAGATACACTCCATGTATTTTCCTCAACACTAGACACTCACATAATAGAACAGGATCCCCTCCTTGCCAGCTATGCTGCTGCTTGGCAGATTCTCTGTGCTACCAGTCCTGTTACTAAACCTGTGGGGTTACCTCTCTCTCCTAAGAATGGTCAAACCATTTCTCTGTCGCTGCCCGCTAAGGAAGAAGCTGCCACGCTCCCTAATCCTGAGTTAACCTCCCTAAGTTCTGTCCCTGAGGTTATTTCGGTCTTAACCCCTGCTAGTCAGGCTTATGCGTTCCCCACTGTAAATCCCTGCAGTACCCAGGTCAGTGTGTCTTCCCTAGCACCAGAGAATGAATCCTGTTTGCCCTCTTTTCCTAAACCAAAAATTCTAAGCTCTGTTTCCGAGGTTTTTTCTGTATTAACCCCTGCTAGTCTGCTCTGTGAGGTTCCTATTGCTAACCCTAGTATTCCGCAGTCTAATGATAGGTTCCTAGGGCAAGAGGCAGAACCCCCTATGACCCCACTCTCGGAGACTAGCTTCTATTTCTCTGATTCTCAGGTACAGAGTAATTTAACCCTTGGGGTTTTTCCTATGTTAACCCCTGCAGGTCAGCCCTGTGAACCTTCCTTGGTAGATCCCTTTAGTTCGTCAGTCAGGGACACCTCCTTAGCCTCAGAGGATCAACCCCTTTTGTCCTCTGACTCGGCTAAAATTCTCGGGGCTATGCCCCCTGAACTTTCGGCAATAATACTGGCTCCAGTAAAAAGTATTCTGGAGCCGTTTGTTTCTCTAAACCTGTTCGCAGAATCCCTACTCCTAGGTATTTCACTCACCCCGTCTGCCACTCAGAGAGCTGAGACCCCTGCTTCTGAGCATAGACCCCTTTTCGTGGAATCTGTTGTCGTTTCTGAAGTCCCAGACACTCTTTCCCAAATACCCACTTCAGAGGCCAGCACAGTCGTGGTTGCCCCACTTGCACTGTCTGAGTTCTCCTTTTCCCAAATCCTAGGGTTTAAAGCGAACAGTACATATTATTCTCCTTTCCAAGTGACCCCTTCTGAGATCAGCGTATCTGCTGTTGCTCCCTCAGTACCATTAAAGTTAGGGCCCTTCTTTTTGAATGATCAGGCTTTCAAGTTTGAGACTCCCTTTATCCCTGACTTTGTAAAACTGCAGTCCCTTCTCACTGTAGTTAAAAGTTCTCCAGCAGCCGCTGAGTTAAGCTTTGCCGCTGCCAAATCTTCTGTTATAGAAGCAACCTTGCCTAGCTTACTTCTGTCTGCCCTATCTGTGATGACTATCACCTTTACTAAAATTTCTGTTTTGCAAGGTATTTCTCCTAGTAAATCTGTGATACCTGCCATTCCTTTAATCAGTTCCAAAACCCCTGTCACTAAGTCTCCCATGGAGTCTGATGCCCTCACTAGGGATTCTCAGGGACCCAATTCTGTAACAAGCAAGATGTCCCTTGTGTCTGTTGGAGAGTTTACCCCAGTTTCTCTCACGGATCATGCCACAGCCTCCGGGATGATTAAAAATGACTTTAAGTCTGGGATGCCCATTCCTGTAATAATACTGTTTCACGCTGATTCGCCCACAGTATTCGGGGTATCCACTACTGACTGTATGTCTACTACCACGAACTCAGGGGTATCGCATTTGGAACGTTCCCTTTTTTCAGAAGATCCCGTCTTTAAAATGGACTTATTTTTCTCTGTGTCTTCCACAATACTTGGGGTACTTGCTATTGACTGTCCTGTCCCAAAACTAGGGTTACCTCTCAAAAAGGTGCCTGGAGCTACCGATGTTAAAGACCCTATGTTTAAAACAGTAACAATTTGCATTGCTTCTCCCACAGTATCATGTGAGACCTGGGTACCTGGGACCTCCACTCCGAAGCCAAGCTCTAGTTCTCTGTCTTCTTTCTCTGTGTTGGAGGCACCCAGCTTTAACCCCAAGACTTTTTTCCCTAAGGTTGATGCACCGTTTAACCGCCTGCCTTGTTTTTTGGATAAAATCTGTTTTCTCACCTTTCAAACAGACTCCTTACTCGCAGGTCTCTGTGCGGTGCCCAAAGTGCCCAATCTGTATGGCAATTGGCCTCTCCCTAAGACGAAGACACCCTTACTGGACCTCGTCGCTTTACCTGAAGCGTCCGTTCCTGTTCTCTATGGGTCCACTATGGGTATAGACATGCTTATTATGTCCTTCGCCAAGGCCACAATTTCGGATTTGATTCTCTCTAAAGATCACAAACCAAAGGAAGCGGATCCTTCTTCAACTGCCAGTACCATGAGTTGCATACACACTGCTACAGACTCTCGCAAATTGCTTGGGATAGCAACCCTGCTTGGTATCAAAAGTACCGCTGCAATAGTGTGTAGTGAACCCTCCCGCCCCATTCCCTTGCTAACCACCACCCGGAATTCCTTGGAAGCTAAAGACTCTCGCAACTTCCTCCGTGCTGATTTCACCAAAGACATTGCCTTCTCTGAAGGTCCCTCTGCCATTTTTGTCCGACAATCTGTGTCCTGTGTCCCGTACTCTTGGACTATTACTATGCACCGGACACCTGGCTACCGTCCTTCCGATGTTCCCATTCCGGAGCCCTCAGGTCCCATTGTCCATGTACCAAGAACTGCAGTACCACCGCTGTCTTTCATGGCACTCGCCAATGTACATCTGGATTGTGGACCTAATTCTCGCCGGAGACACTTCAGGAACAACTCAATGTCTCCCAGACCTATGAATGGTCCTGTTCCCCCAGGCTTTTCACCCAGTGGTGGGGGTACTGTAAGGAATCCCAACAAACTATGGGCTTTCAACGCTACCTCTCGCCTAAGGAGGTTTAGGAACAATTCCATGTCCCCCAAATCTGTGATGGATCTTGTTCGTCCGGAGGTCTCACCTGAAGGGGGGGGTACTGTAAGGAATCCACTACTGGCTTTGACTTTTGCCTTGCAGACCTGTGCAGTTGCAGGCTTCCTCTGGCAATCTATGGCACAGGTGCTGCCTCTCATTGCAGCTTCTGCCCTGTGCTACTTCATTGGAGGAATTCTCACACACCCTCCTCCTGTGATTGGATCTCCGCCCTTTATATTCTAGGCGTTGGCTCTGAAGCAGCGCCGAGCATAAACTATTCCTACCTCTATGTTACTGTCTCTGCCACAAACCACCCCAGGCCTCTCTCCTAGCGTTCTTACCTTCCAAGTTCCTGAGTATCCAGAGGCCTGGTCCTGGACGTCTGTGCTGAAGCGTTGTTGCCAGCACTGGCCTGCTGCTATCTCCTTGCAGTGGCCTACCCTGGACGTCTGTGCTGAAGCGTTGATGCCAGCACTGGTACTGCTGCATTCCCTCCTAGCAGTAGCTACCCTTCCTGTCCTGTGGCCTGCCGCTATTCTCCTGTAGTGGCCTATCCTGGACGTCTGTGCTGAAGCGTTGATGCCAGCACTGGTACTGCTGCATTCCCTCCTAGCAGTAGCTACCCTTCCTGTCCTGTGGCCTGCCGCTATTCTCCTGTAGTGGCCTATCCTGGACGTCTGTGCTGAAGCGTTGATGCCAGCACTGGTACTGCTGCATTCCCTCCTAGCAGTGGCTACCCTTCCTTTCCTGCGGCCTGCTGCTATCTCCTTGCAGTGGCCTGCCCTGGACGTCTGTGCTGAAGCGTGTTGCCAGCACCGGTACCTGCTGCATTCCCTCCTAGCAGTGGCTACCCTTCCTTTCCTGCGGCTTGCTGCGATCCTCTTGCAGTGACCTGCCTTGGACTTCTGCGCTGAAGCGTTGGTTCTACCCGACGCTGCCCTGCGGTGAACTTCGGCCAGCCTGCTGTCTCCTCCTGCTGAGATCGGCGTCATGGGCCGAGGCCGCTCCTCGCGCAGAAGCCACCCCCGCGCTCACGCTCCTAAGCTGAAGCGGGGAAATCCTGACTACCTGTTGCCGAACTCCTGCTTCCATAACGACGATGCTGCCTTCTCCAATCCTGACCCTGCGATGTACGACTACGAACTGCGCACTCCGGATCAGTCTGCGTGGACTCAGGTCGGTGATTATATAACCCCACCTCAGCCCCGCGGTCCGGTCCCGGTTTGTGGCGAGCATCGGCGTAACAATTATATAAGACCTGTGAAGTCACATTTGACTGATAAATGGTACATTTACCAATACGATTGGTGGCTGTACCATGTGATGACATCCATTTTTCTTTTTCTGGTGATTTCATGGAAGCATATGATACCCGATTGGCTGGCTTCCCTATCTTTAAGATGACAACTTTAAAATCATTCACATCATTAAAATAAATGGAATTGATGGATGTACCATTTGTCAGTCATTGCTGCATCAGTCTGTAAGAGCTGCGTATTGAGAGTAGACAGAATCAATCACTCTCTCTCTGCACCTCTAACAGGCGAAAGTGCGGCTTTTATTTTATTTTGATAACACAGTATTGAAGCAGGTGGTCTCCGGAGTTGAACCGCATTCATTTCAGCCTCGGGGACCCCTGGTTCCCGAGTTACAGGTGCCGGGTGGGGTGACTGTATTTCTCTTCATTGTTTAAAGATCCCGGTCATGTGACACAGGAGAATTTAAACATTGTGGAGATACCGCCATGAAATTAATGTGGCCCTGGAGACACCCAGCTTCAATAATATGTTGTTAAAATAAAAGCTGTGTGATCGCCTGTTAGAGTTGCGCAGGGAGAGTGACTGATTTTTGGGCCCAGTAACATTGTACCATTCCAATGTACTGTCCATAATAAAAGCATTTTTAGTGTTTTTCTGTTTCCGGGCATGCAATCAAGCAGGGATTGCTAAAGTATGAGTTAAGGGGTTTTTTTGCGGAGGAACCGGTGACAGAATGTGCCTTGGAGGTTGGGGTCCGGAGTTGTCGGTTCCCCCATAAATGTCCCCGGGAATCATGCCTTATTCTCGGATACATGAAGACATATTGTCCCGGCAATACCTCCCCATGAAAACGCAAGCGCGACTCACCACTAGGGTTCCCTGCTTCAGCACAGCCCAGAAAGGAGAATGAGGCCCAGGGATAAAACATGTATTCTTGTAGCTGAGGGAATCACTAGGTTTAGGGGGGTACCCCAGATAGTGCCAAGATGACCCAAAACCAGTATAGGGTTTGTGGGTGCCCAAACCATATATAAGGTTGAAAGGGGACACTGAGAGTCCAAACTGAGTCCAAGGGAAATTGTGTGGGGTATAAGGCAGATAGAAATAAAACTACAATATTTTTCCTTTTCTGTCCCTTGTCACCCAAGACTCAGAAGTGTATTAAAATATACTTTAATGTAATGTGCTTTTAAAATTCGGAACCGATGTCCAAACAGGCTGCCTGAGCTAACCAATAGGCAGCGTTAAGTCTGCTGGACATCGGAGTTCGAAGCAGCCAGAGGAAGCCTAGAGATGTGAATAGCATTTGGTCAGCGGGGAAAGGTGGAGTACCAGGTCCGGAGATCAATGGCAGTCCTCCGGGATGCCACTTGCTCTGCCAGACCTGGTGGAGCCTGCCCAACGGGTGGCATTGAGATAGCCAAGGAGAGAGGTGGCAAGCTTGTGCATTTCTCTTGGCTAATTCGGATTTCCCGCTGACCCGGCTTTTCTAGCCGGCTAGGCTCTGATTGGTTGCTCGGGAAAGTTTCCACGCGTTGATTGGCTGTCCAGTTTTGTGAATGAAACAGAAAATACTATAAGAATCGATGAGTCAATCAGATTCGTAGTCTCTGGTAGTAAGAGCATGGGCGGGCTTTTCAAAGTTGCTTCTGTGCGAATAGCAGAGCAACAGGCTTCGATTTCAAGCCTAAAAACCCTGCCCACCAGAGTCTAAGTCCCAACTTTTGCGCCCAAGTTCTCAGAAACGATCGTAGTGGACGCAGCTGGGATTTGAGTTCCAGGAGATTTGAACTAAGTCGCGGACAGGAGGGACCAAGTTCTCAGAAGAGAACATAGCGGTGGCATATGGAATTTTATGCCGATTTGGGTTCCAGGAGATACCAGGCCGAGTCCTGGTCAGGGTAAAACTCTCCCATAGATTTCCCTGCAGCTAGGAAAGTCTTGTTTTCAACCATAGTCCCAAAGTAAGTTTGTCTTTTTGTCTGTATTTTGTGTATCATTGTGTGCAAGCGAATTTATGCTGAATAAATTACAATTTATTTCATTACCTTGTCTTGCTCAATGAAATCCCATGACAGTCCCAATGGAATGTTGGGAGTTTCTGGTATGCATGTTATTTCTACGTTTGCTGTGTATTATTAATCTCCGTTTCAGATTGTAATAGTATTTAGAACATTACCGAAAGCAAAGGAATTCTTTTGAGCATGAAGAAGTCTGATTTATTCATAGTGACTCCCCTTTCAGCTTCCATTGGCACCACGAGGCACTGTTTCTACTGAGCTAATCTTTTGCATAGTTGTTTGATAAGATGATTTAACATATTTGAAATATGAGGCAAGAAGCAGGTTTATCAGGGTTTGTATTTTTGAAGCACTGGAAAGTGACTCATTTTGGTTTTACTCTATGTTTAATGTTGGAGTGATGCATGTTGAAGAATGTTGCTGTTGTGTATATTGTTGCATGTCTATTTATACAGTTTAGGTATTCATAACATTAGTAAAAATTAACAGTGTGTTAACGATATGTTCACAACAGGGGTGCAAAAAAAGTGTAAGAAAGGCACTCCTGTGTGGGTTCTAAAGTGCAACAGAAATATATCTTATCCAAAACTATAAGATAGAACATTTGATAAGTGGACTCACAAAAGAAATATAGATAACACAAATATTAAAAGTGCTGATGCAAAACAACTTCCAATCAGTGACAATAATTGTGCAATCAGGGCATGAAAAACTAATCTTATGGCAGCTCAAAAAACCCTAATAAGAACCGTTCCTGTGGTTCTACTGTTGGCTGTGAAGTCTTCGGGATAAGGGGAGCGCAGGTCAACGTTCAGTTAGGCTGCAGCCCCGCTGGCGCTGACCGCGCTCATGCTTGAGAGCGGTGACGTCACCAGCTCTTCAAACAAGAGCGCCGGGTGTCCTGGCTATTTTGCAAGCGCGGGCGTGGGGGCATGTTGAGTGCACTTCAAACTCTTTTTTTTTTTCTCCCCTAGCAGCAAGCTTGAGAGAGCGTGCATGCCACCACACGAGCGCACGTGCACCACGTGAGCATGGGATAGGACAATTTAAATTGCAGAAACTAAACTCGGCAAGCAGCCGTAGCCTAAAAAAAAAAAAGAAAATGACACATTTGGTGTAATACGTTCTGATGGGAGAAATATTATGTGGTGAGGAAAAGAGAATCTACTAACATTTCCTAATACATTTACAAGCGTTTCAGAGACACATACTGTACTCTTTCTGAAGGGAGCTCGGGTCCGTCTATGACCGGAAAGGTGTATAGGTCAAATGGTCCTCAGAGGAATATAAAAAAGACAACCAATAGTGAAAATAAAAAGCAATAAAATGTGCACTCACATGTTGCGCATAGGAATGAAAGATTAGAGGAAGAGATGTGGCCCTCGGTGCCGACACTGCAGTCTGGACCTGTCGCTGTCCTGGTGTTCGTTGGAGAAACCGAATAGCTGATGGTGGTGTTTCCTTGGGGTCTCAGGGCTTTCGGTTACGTCACCAGATGTGGTGTTGTCACACTTCCATCCCTCCTGCTGCAAGAACGCAGTATTCTGATTCTTAGGTAGCTTCAATCAATGCATTTCGCCTGGATTGGCTTCTTCGGGAGTCATATCCCTTTTTATATTGCTCAGATGACCCATACACCTCTGGCATCGGACTACCCCACACGGGTCACCTACCTTTCCAGTCATAGATGGACAACTAGCTCCTTTCAGAGAGAGTATGTGTGACGGTGAGGGGGCAACTAGGCCCAATAATAAAGATTAAGCCCATTGGTTACCCCTGATCTGTGTGTAAAGGGCCTAGAGTGTCAACTGTTGTATACCTATCACTGAAACTGTGTAGAAATTATGCGACATTTGAATATTTTCTGTGTTTTGCCTTTCCAGGGCGGTGCTTGCGAGGCTGTGAGTTTGAGGGTGGGTTTTGTGGAGAATCTTTAATCAGATTGTTGCTAGGTATCAGGGTTCCCGAGTTATGGGATACTCCAAAGGTGTACCCAAAAATCAGGTAAGATTCCCGAGCACACTAAAGCACAATGCTCGGGCAAAATCCTACCCCGAGAACGTTCTTGCGACTCAAAGCCAGGGTTCCTTGCTTCAGCATAAACTGGAAAAGTAAAGCAGGCATGATGGATCAAGGTATCCCCCGAACAATCCTGGGGTCCCTAGCATAAAGGTGGGATGCCCAGACCATGCCCAGTCAACCTGAACCTGGTATAGGGGTTCAGGGGGTTCCCCAGCTATGTTCAAAAACTGTGAGGGTTTTTATTGTGTGGGTACAGTAAAGTCAGGGTTGTGCAGTGTGCCAGGGATAAGGCTGATGAGAATAGGGAACACATATCCCTGCCACTGGACCAGAAGACTTATACCGTGAAAACACACAGACACATAAGCAGAAAGGATTTTATTAAAAGGTTTTTATTTTAATAAAAGGTAAATGCTTGGAACTGTATATTTGTGGCTGGGGGATTCCAAGTCTGTGGTTCCAAAAGACCAGGTGGCTACCAAGCTTGGCGCCACTGGGTCTGTCCGGGACCCGGAGTTGAAAGCCTCAGGGATGCCAAGATGTTAGAACAGGAGGAGTACTGCAGTTATACTTGAGTACCTCCGTCCTGGGCGAACAAAGGGCTATCTGGCAACCATTTGCCCTTCCCCAGACTCTGCAGAGTCTGGACAGCGGGTGGGCTTGATACGCTAAGAGGCAAAGGTGCCAGGTTGGCACATGCCCCTTGGCAAAATCCAAATCGATGCCCACCCGGCTTCAGAATACCGCAAATCAGTGATTGGCTGGCAGGAGAGTTTCCACGCGTTAATTGGATGTAGTAGTTTCTGAATGTGACTCTGAAACTCATAAGAAACCTTGCAGCCAATCAGGACCTCAGATTCCAAGCGTTAAATCAACAGCTACAAACAAATAATCCGGCACCTAAATACAAATAAATACAGTGCAAATAGTTATCTGACCATATACAGTATAAAGTCCGGACTGGAAAACCTGTAGTCCATATATATGGGGAGTCCAATCGAGGCAACCTCTAGTCTATCAGACGTGTGCAGGTGATATCACAATATGTAAAAAAAAAAAAGGAAAAAACAACCAATCATAGTGTAGAGGGAGAGGGGGGTTGGCCCGGTATTAAAGGGGTTGCACCCCATATGGCCACCCCCTGACCTCACCAGGGAGGCAAGGGGTTAACTGGACTGCGGTCCAGGAATGTGGCTTACACCTTGTCATGTCAGGAAACTGTATGTTCCCCTGTTCCCATGTTTCATTATAATTCTGTATTTTAATGTTTTAAAGTGCATTTCTGTATCTCCAGTTCTGGAGGTCACAGAGAGTTGATATTTGGCCAATATGTGGAGTCACTGTAGGCATTAAAAACTGGCAAATTGCGACCCACTGAGCCCACCAGAATGGAACGTATTAATATGTGTAGATATTAAAGAGTATATGTATGGTATTTTGGATCTGCTCTGAAAAATGCAGACTCCATCTGCTATGCTAAATAGGTCAGGAAGGGCAGCCGGATGATTGAGCCTAAGTACTAATCAACAGACCAAGTACTAATCAACAGACTCTGTCACTCTAATTGTTACCTGAGGGCGGAGAATCATCAAACTGGAGTGGTTTGTAAGTGTTATGTCTACACCTACAAACAATGCAGATCCTACCAGATACTTAATTTGGTAGACTGGTCGCGCCCCTGATTTAATTATGGGGCTACAGAAATAAGATCATCAGAGTCCCAGTACACATGGGCTAACTAGCTGGGGGGCATGATTTAATCTGTGTCTCCACGTTAGGGATTGGATACAGATAATTGTTCACCAATAGTCTGTATTCAATGTTAAGAATAGGGTTACACAGGTATATAAACTGTGTCAACCCTACAGTTTTTAGTTGTGCTTCTGATTCCACCTGGAATGTCACCGGATTGCTGGAGAATTGCTAGCTGATACTTCTCCATTCCCCAACCCTAAGTAAGTGTTACCTTTGTAGCCAGGTCCCCCTTGTCATTGCTGACCCCCCTCCTTCCTCAGCGCACAGCCGCCGCACGCGAGGGAGTGAGGGGGCAGGTGCGCGAGCAACGCGTTACCATAGCGAGCGGGCCGGTTGCCGGGGACGCGATCGGGCCGGTTGCCGGGGACGCGAACGGGCCGTTGTTAGGGCCGCGGTCGCGTTGCTGCGGTCTCGGTGGCTCGCGGAGCAGGGCGCCGCCATTGCTAGGTGTGTTGCGCATGCGCAAGGGCACCGGGAGGAACACAGAGGTTGGCGCATGCGCAAAAGACATGCGTGCGAGGCCCCCGCAAGGGAGAATAGCTCCCAAGAGTAGCAGCCCCCAGGGTGCACAGGGGCAGAGCCACATGACTCCAGGGAGCCAATAGGGCTACATTATCTCCCCAGGAGGGAGATAGATAAATTTCGTGGGCTCTACGCAGTTGTTTATTGTTTGACCGGAGCAGCTAAGGGAAGGAGGTAGGGTGCAGGAGTCAGTGACTCTCTGCACTAGGCCAGATTCCCCTAGGCCCCAGATAGCCCTGAGTCACCAGTAGCTGAGTGCTATAGGGACAGGCCCTAGGTTAGGGACCCTGCCCCATTAGCCGTTTGCTAGTAGGGACACAGCGGACGCTGCGGTTCCTGCTGAGAAACTTGGGCTGAAGTCTCCCCGCATTAAAGAGAGCTGGACTATTTTCAGGGTGGAACCGCCCCTGACAGATCACCACACGGGTGGATCCTGGATATCGTGTGGGAGCTCGTTTGATCCTTTGGGAAGATCCTTTAACGCCAGGTGCCGCCGCACTAGGCAGGTATCGTTATAAGTGCACCAACCGAGTACTCACACGGGACTAGTGGCTGCGCAGTCACACACATATCCATATCATTTAAAGGGACATATTGTGTGGGTCACTGGACACGGGTGGGATCATCCGGTTTGAGGAAGTTGCGTTCTACGAGACGCCGTAGTAGTGTCTCCTCTAGGGAGATACACCTGTTATTTATGTTGATGGTATATGTATCTAAAGTTCCTAAGTAAACGTTATTGGTAATCATACTTAAGGTGTGCGAGTATTTGTATATTGTCCTGCGAGGATCACTCCCCCTCTGGTGGGAGCCATCGCAGGTGGAGGCGCTGCACCGAGTACGAGGTTACTCTTATTATTCCTATAATTGCCCCAGGTTCCCCGTGGCGGAAGCTCAGCCCTCCTGTGAGCCTAACAGGTAAAGCACCACACCTGGTAACATTGTATGTTACCCGCACCCACACTATATCTGCGATTGGGTGGGGTGGAATACCCGTTACACCTTCTTGCCTGTTAATTGTACTATATTGCTGTGTTCACCTTTTTAAGGAATAAATATATTTTATTATATCTAAGCCTCGTTCAGTTCAACCCAGATATTTGGTGTTTATTATATCTTGTCATAAGCTACCGTGACACATAGCTTATAACAGATATACTGTAAAAAGGACAAAAAATACACATAAAACTAGACACACTTAGACATGATACACTAAAAGACAATCACAAAATACCTATGAACTGAACAAGACTAATTTAATAAATGAAAAATAATTCATAAGCATACACCATAAAATAAAGCATGTGCAGGGAGTGAGAACAGATGAATGCTGCTCCGGTGGAGAAAAATTGAAATACTACTCACAGCAAGAAAGCAAAAATCAGGCACAGTCAAGCTTGTCTTTTTCCAAAGCTGCCGACCACGGGACCGGTTTGCGGGGGCTCTCCTCCTCATGTATAACCGCCAACGTTTGTGCCGCTATGTTAGTATCACCTCCGTTTAAATGTCCCGCTCTCGGCTGCCTCACAAGCCGTCTTCATTCCGTGTAACCAAACGCTGACTCCACGTGTATCGCAGGCTGCGCGCGCATACACGGAAGTCCTCACAGTGCTTGTCGATACAACACCTGGCACATAGAACGCAGCGCCACACGCGTTTTTCTGTATAATCACGGCCTAAGGATAGAGTTACAGAACTCTCCACAAAATTACAAGCAAATTTGGGAGGAGCTCAGAGTGTTTGTATTTGTTTTCAAATGTATTGTATGGCCAATTCCCTATCCCTTGCAGCATATTCCACAAGGTACTGAGTTATACAGTATAGTGCTATTAATACATGTACATTCTGCTAGGAGTAGGTCTGAGCTCACCTAATTCTGTTTTGCTAAATAGCTTTTTTTGTAACAGGGTGGTACAATCTGTGTGTACATCAGTGTCTGTACAGCATGTGAGTTCATTTGTACAGATAAAGAGCTGTCAGTAGGAAGAAAGGAAAAAGTGCACCATCAACTCCTCTGCTATGAAATACATTGCTGGCCCCTCTGGCAGCGAATGGGGTTCAAATTTGTGCTCTCTGCTGGTATTATTTATATGCAAACCGGTGGGGGGAGCCTATATGAAATACACTTTGTGTCTCTTGTCCTTGTAAACTATTTTTCTGAACTGACTTTTTTTTCCCCTCTGCAAACTTCAGCCCTTCTCTTTGTATTCTCTGAGCTAAAGAAATTAGTCCGTTTCAAACACTACACGTCATGGTGCAGTAATTCTTTTCAGACCACACCAAGCCAGAGGGCGGGTGGTGTATAGTAATTCTGTCTTGTGCATTTGTAACTCGCTCAATTTAAATGTAATTGATTTGGAATGCTACAAATAGAAGCATAATGGAGTATAGAAGCATATTTCAGTCGCCACTGTTCACAAAACCTTTGCAGTGGGTTATGCTTGATTTACATTTCCCCCTCTCTCCTCTCTTTGGAACAGTCTTTGCTTCCTGGTTCCTCCTTCACTGCCGTACTGTAAGTATGGTGTATTGTGTACATTAGAGTTTATATCCTACTCACTTAAAGAAGCAATCTCGGGTATAACATGTTCTTCTCTTTTTTAAACCTTACCTGAAACGATGGGTCCCACTGAGCTTGTCAGTGGTCCCTCAATGTCCACAGACTCCCAGGGAACGAGCCTGTGCTGGACTAGGAGGACAATGTGCAAATTAGGGAATCAATGTGGCCAGAGGAAGATGACATTCCAGCTTTCTTTTGATGAACCACAGCGGCCATGTCTGTAGTGGTTGCATTTTTTGGCAAAGATCGAATTGACCATGAAAAATGCAACATTTCACAATATTCACATAATCAGAGTTTAGAAATAACAGCCTTAGGGCTCGCTCAAACAGACCGCTGAAGTAGCGTGCTTGCGTTCGCGCCTCCGCCGCACGCGCCTGCAGCGCAGCGATTTCTGCTCAAACTGCAGGAGTTGGGTCACGGAGTTTGGGGGTGGTGGTGGTGGGGGGAGGGGGGGTGTAACGCATACGTCACGCGACAGTAGCAACAAATTAAAATTTTGGTTGTGGCGGCAAAATGTTGCAGCGACAACGCTGCACTTTGCCGCCGGTGGAGTTTTAAGTTTGAAAACTCCCACCGAACAAACAGAAATTGCGACGGACGTAAGCGCGCGAGGCCTTAGGGGGCGGCCCCAGTCCCTTCTACGTGCACTGTGCGTTCAAGCTCCTCCCCCAGACAGGCAGTTCCCAGTTACTACCTTGTCGCGCACCTTTCCCCAGTGGTGTGCGACAGGTTTTTAGTCAGGCAGGGGAATTTAAACTCTAGAGTTTGCGATGGAGGCGTGGCCACGCCCCGCCGGTGGTTCAGCCAATCAGGACGAACCAGCCGTGTGAGGTTATGGCCACGTCCCTGCAAATCCACCGCCACGCCCCCTCCCTTCACAAATGCTCCCTCTACCAGGACTGCAGATCGCGGTGCAGCGCTGTGCACGTGCCGCCCCCCCGTCGGGCGCACGTGAAACAGAACGCACTGGGGCCGCACCCTTAGTGTTTAAATCCTGCTTCCCTCAAAACGTGAGAAGCTCAAATAAAAAAAAAATTCTTAATGCGAATATTCAGAAAAAAGTAAAATAGAAAATAAACAAAGTCGGTGTCTTCGTTGCAAATAAAAAGCAGTGATTATATGTATGGCAAAATGTGACAATTTAGCTAATTTTTTTACACTGAAACATTAGCAATTTTTTTAAAGTAAAATAACTGTTGACTCTTTTGCTGATCTTTTGTCTGTGGTCCGCTGCCATACTGTATTCACACTATTGTGTGTCAAAACTGTGCCAAAAAAACAAACTACCTGCAGTTTATCCAAAATCGGGGAGGGTGGCTATGGACATGGAGGACCAGTTCGGGTAAGATTAAATAATTAAATACTGTAGGATTCCTGCTTTAATAATCAATTTTAGAAGATGAAGGGAATGTATTTCTATGTATGTACTTCTACAATAATTAAGTAATAATCCCCGAAGAACAGGGCATTACTGACCAATAATGCCCTGGCTGGAAGAGATGAAGGCCCAAGGCGAAGCAGAGGGACTTTAACCCAGTCAGGGCATTATTGGCCAGTAATGCCTTGTTCTGAGGGGATTATTACTATTATAGGCTAAATGTAGGCTTTTTTTTTCATTTGTCATAAAAATATATACTTTTGTAGTCATTCATTTTTATCAGCATGATTGTCTACATTATTATGCATTTACTGCAAGTTTATTAAAAGGAAATTGTACATACACACAGCCCCCTACACACACACACACACACACACACACACACACACACACACACACACACACACACACACACACACACACACACACACACACTTTGCAGACCTCCCTCTATACACACACACACACACACACAGCAGTCCCCCTCTACACCCACAAATATACTGCAGCCCACTGTAAACGCACGAAACAGCAGACACACAAACACAGTCTGCAGCCCTCCTCCACCATCTACACCCACTGATACAAACACTGCAGTCCCCCTCTACACCCACCAAACAGACTGCTGCCCCCCTCTACATCCACAACACACACCAGCAGACCCCCCTCTACACCAACTGCAGCCCCCTGTAAACCCAAACGCACAAACTCTGCACCTCTCCTCCACCCACAAAACACACTGCAACCCCCCTCTGCACCAACAAAACATGCTGCAGACACACACAAACCAACAAAACAGACTGGCACCTCTATATCCGCAAAAACACACCAGCAGCCCCCTCTCTAAACCCACTGCAGACACACTGTAAACCCACACACTCCAGACACACACACCAACAAAACACTCTGCACCCCTCCTCCACCCATACAACACACACACACACACACACACACACACACACACACAAAACACTCTGCACCCCTCCTCACCCATAACACACACACACACACACACACACACACACACACACACACACACACACACACACACACTGCAGCCTCCCCTCTACACCCAAAACACACACACAGCAGACACACCAACAAAACAAACTCTGCTGTCCCCTTTACACCCCCAAAACACACAACAGACTCAAACCTTTTCCCTCACTCTTCTGTGCAGCTCTATAGTATAGGCTACAGCTGTTCAATTTCGGGCATTATTGAAATACTGTACCTGCTCTCTGATTGGATAATGCCAAGAATTTTAACCAATCAGTAATAGGCTGGAATTTTTGGCACTGAGCCAATCAGCTTTCAGTTCTCATTCACAGCTCTTAGACAGGGGTGGTGATTGGACAGGAGGCAGCAGCAAGGCACTGATTCCTCCTCCACCCTACCTGAAGAGAGCTCTGCACAGGAGAGGGAGGGGAAAGGTTTGTGTGTTTTGTGGGTGTAAAGGGGCCAGCAGAGTATGTTTTGTTGGTGTAGAGGGGGGGCTGTAGTGTGTGTGTTTTGTGGGTGGAAGAGGGGTGCACAGTGTTTTGTTGGTGTGTGTCTACAGTGTGTGGGTTTACAGGGGGGCTGCAGTGGGTGTAGGAAGGGGGCTACTGGTGTGTTTTTGCAGATGTAGAGGTGTCAGTCTGTTTTGTTGGTTTGTGTGTCTAGTGTGTTTTGTGGAGGAGAGGTGCAGAGTGGTGTCTAGTGTGTGGGTTTACAGTGGGGCTGCAGTGGATGTAGAGGGGGGGCTGCTGGTGTGGGTTTTGTGGATGTAGAGGGGGGCATCACTGTTTTGTTGGTGTGTATGCAGTGTGTTTTGTGGGTGGAGAGGGGTGCTGCAGTGTGCGTGCGTGTAGATGGTGGAGGAGGCCTGCAGAGTGTGTTTGTGTGTGTGTCTACTGTTTTGTGGGTTTACAGGGGGCTGCAGTGTGTGTGCATGTATATGGTGGAGGAGGCCTGCAGTGTGTTTGTGTGTGTGTGTGTCTGCTGTTTTGTGGGTTTACGGGGGGCTGCAGTGTGTTTCTGTGTGTGTGGGTGCAGAGGGGGGCTGATATGAGTGTAGAGGAGGGGGCTGCACAGTGTGTAGGGGGACTGCAGAGTGGGTTTGTGTGTATAGAGGTGGTGTGTGGCTGTGTGTATGCACAATTTCCTTTTAATAAACTTGCAGTAAAAGCATAAGGCCGCGATATAGTGCTGGCGACGCGGCCGATGCCGTCGCCACTGGCGAAAGTTGTAATTTGATTTTTAGCGAAGTTGCTGGCGACAAAGCCATGACGTCGCTAAAAGGGACGGGGCGCGCAATTTCATTGGTTTAGAGACACATGTGGCGACTGTCTCTAAAAAATTAAATTTATCCGGTTTCAAAATTTTTGGTCACTCTGTTGTCGTCGCACTTACTATAAGCACTTGCGACGGAGTCCATGGATTTGTTTCGGAGCGACGTCGCAAGGCACTATAAGCGCAGCCTAAGAATGTAGACAATCATCTTATACTATATTAGTGAAAGCACTGTATGTTTGCCTGCCTGCCTGGATGTCCGGTGTCCCTAGGGGAAATCTCATTGGTCCCTTGGCCCGCCCGCCCCCGCACACCTCTCATTGGCCTGAGGCGGAGTGACGGGCCAAAGGACACACAGGGACACACACACACACACAGGGGGACACACACACACACAGACACACACACACACACACAGGGGGGGTCACACACACACACACACACACATTGATACACACACACACAGGGAACACAGGGGGACACACACACACAGGGGGGGGACACACACACAGGGACACACACACACAGGGACACACACACACACACAGGGACGGACACACACACACACACACACACAGGGACACACACACAGTGACACACACACACACACACACACTGTTACATACATTAGCGGGGCTCACAGTGTTAGCAGCACCCGCGCGCACCTCCTCTCCCCGTGTCTCCCGCGCTTTCACCCCGACCCCCCCCCCCTCTACCCCGGCGCCGCTACAGTCAGCGGGACACACACACTATTATTACCCCTTCAGCGCCCCCCCCCCCACCCAGTGTCAGCGGCCGTGCGAGACCCCCCCTTCTATATCTCCCACCTCTCCCCCCCACACATATACATGCCCCCCCCCTCCCCGGCGCTACAACTCACCCCTCCCCGGCGGGGGAACAGCCAGTGGCCAGGCAGGCTGCCTCGCGGCGCCGAGTGCCCAAGATGGCGGCGCCCGGGACACAGCGGGGGAGCGGCCACAACACGCTGCCTCCCGCCTCAGATCCACGTGGGACCTGCCGGATGGGTGAGTGAGCGGCCTTCACCTCCCCTCCACCCCCCCTCCCGTGTCAGTGTCTCCCCGATACCCCCCCCCCCCGGCGCCGCTACAGTCAGCGGGGGAGCGAGCGAGCGCCCGGGACACAGCGGGAGAGCGGCCACAACACGCTGCCTCCCGCCTCACATCCACGTGGGACCTGCCGGATGGGTGAGTGAGCGGCCTTCACCTCCCCTCCACCCCCCCCCCCCCCTCCCGTGTCAGTGTCTCCCCGATACCCCCCCCCCCCCCCCGGCGCCGCTACAGTCAGCGGGGGAGCGAGCGAGCGCCCGGGACACAGCGGGAGAGCGGCCACAACACGCTGCCTCCCGCCTCACATCCACGTGGGACCTGCCGGACGGGTGAGTGAGCGGCCTTCACCTCCCCTCACCCCCCATCACCTCCCCTCATCCCCTTTCACCTCCCCTCACTCCACTTCTCCCTTCCACCCCCATTTACCACCCCCCCTTCACCTCCCCTCCACCCCCCCCTTCACCACCCCCCCTTCACCTCCCCTCCACCCCCCCTTCACCTCCCCTCCACCCCCCCCCCTTCACCTCCCTTCCACTCCCCCCCTTCACCTCCCCTCCACCCCCCCTTCACCTCCCCTCCACCCCCCCACCTTCACCTCCCCTCCACCCCCCCACCTTCACCTCCCCTCCACCCCTCCCCTCCACCCCCCCCCCTTCCCACCGCCTCCCCCCCCCCTTCCCACTGCCTCCCCCCCTTCCCACTGCCTCCCCCCCTTCCCACTGCCTCCCCCCCTTCCCACTGCCTCCCCCCCTTCCCACCGCCTCCCCCCCCCTTCCCACCGCCTCCCCCCCCCCTTCCCACCGCCTCCCCCCCCCCTTCCCTCCACCTTCCCACCGCCTCCCCCCCCTTCCCACCGCCTCCCCCCCTTCCCACCGCCTCCCCCCCTTCCCACCGCCTCCCAGCCCCCCTTCCCACCGCCTCCCCCCACCCCTTCCCACCGCCTCCCCCCACCGCCTCCCCCCCCTTCCCACCGCCTCCCCCCCCCCTTCCCACCGCCTCCCCCCCCCCTTCCCACCGCCTCCCTCCCCCCCTTCCCACCGCCTCCCCCCCCCTTCCCACCGCCTCCCACCCCCCTTCCCACCGCCTCCCCCTTCCCACCACCTCCCCCTTCCCACCACCTCACCCCTCCCCCCCTTCCCCCCTCCTCCACCCCTTGCCCCCCTCCTCCCCTTCCCGCCGCCCTTCGCCTTCATGCCCGCCTTACCGCCTCCCCACCCCCGCCTCTGCCTTTCACCCGCCCTTACTCCGGCCGCCTCTGCCTTTCACCCACCGCCTCACAGCCGCTGCACGCACTCAACAGACACCCGCCACACTCGACACATACCTGCCGCCTCCCGCCCCTACGCACCGACATCACTGACCCACCGCCTCACACCCTAGCAGGACCCCCACTCACAGACAGCACTCACAACTCACGCGCCAGCCGCCGCCTCACACCCTTGCAGGACCCCCACTCACAGACAGCACTCACAACCCACGCACCACCCGCCGCCTCACACCCTAGCAGGACCCCCACTCGCACACAGCACTCACAACCCACGCGCCACCCGCCGCCTCACACCCTAGCAGGACACACCACTCAGATTTTTACATCACTTATGCCACCAAAATATACATTGTACTGTGGTGTGGTTACAATAAACCATTTTTATACAACATCGTATTACATTTTCTTCCATCTTTCTTTTCAATATTATTATCCAACCTTTACAACAAACAGTCACCTATTGTTCCACAATTTATAAATAATACTACCTATTATGCATTTACATCCCGGGCAACGCCGGGTCTCTCAGCTAGTGCTTTATAAAAATCCATGACTACAAAAGTGTATCTTTTTTATGAAAAATTAAAAAAAAAAGCCTACATTTAGCCTATAATAGTAATAATCCCCTCAGAACAGGGCATTACTGGCCAATAATGCCCTGTTCTGAGGGGATTATTACTTAATTATAGGCTAAAGTTGTTGAATTCCAGGCATTATCCAATCAGTAATGGCCCGGAATTTCTGGCACCCTGCCAAGTTTTTCAGCCAATCGGCTTTCAGTTCTCATTCCAAAAGATTGAGATCAGCTCTCGGACAGGGGAGGTGATTGGACAGGAGGCAGCAGAAAGACACTGAATCCTCCCCCACTCTGCCTGCAGAGAGAGGGGAATGGTTTGTGTGTCTGTTGTGTGGGTGTAAAGGGGGCCAGCAGAGTGTTTTATTGGTGTGTGTGTGTCTTCTGTTGGTGTGTTTTGTGGGTGTAGAGGGGGCTGCAGAGTTTTTTGTTGGTGTGTGTGTGTGTTTACAGGGGGGCTGCAGTGGGTGTAGAGAGGGGGCTGCTGGTGTGTGTTTTGTGGATGTAGAGGTGGCAGAGTCTGTTTTGTTGGTTTGTGTGTGTCTGCAGTGTGTGTGTTTGTGGGTCAGAGGGGGGCTGCAGTGGATGTAGAGGGGGGCTGCTGGTGTGTGTTTTGTGGATGTAGAGGGGGCAGCAGTCTGGTGTGTGTGTGTGTCTGCAGTGTGTTTTGTGGGTATAGAGGGGGGTTGCAGTGTTTGTGTGTTTCAGTGGGTGTATTGGTTGGAGGAGGGCTGCAGAGTGTGTGTGTTTTGTGAGTGTAGAGGTTGGAGGAGGGCTGCCGTGTGTTTTGTGGGTGTAGAGGAGGGGGAGTGGGAGGGGACTGCAGAGTGTGTTGGTGTACATAAAGGGGAGGGGCTGCAGAGTGTGTGTATATAGAGGGGGCTGTGTGTATGTATAATTTCCTTTTAATAAACTTGCAGTAAAAGCAAAAGAATGTAGACAATCATGCTGATAAAAAAGATAGACACTTTTGTAGTCATTGAATTTTTATGAAAATGTAAAAATAAATAAATTAGCCTACATTTAGCCTATACAGGCATACCCCGCATTAACGTACGCAATGGGACCGGAGCATGTATGTAAAGCGAAAATGTACTTAAAGTGAAGCACTACCTTTTTCCACTTATTGATGCATGTACTGTACTGCAATCGTCATATATGTGCATAACTGATGTAAATAACGCATTTGTAACAGGCCCTATAGTCTCCCCGCTTGCGCACAGCTTCGGTACAGGTAGGGAGCCGGTATTGTTGTTCAGGACGTGCTGACAGGCGCATGCGCGAGATGCCGTTTGCCTATTGGGCGACATGTACTTACTCGCGAGTGTACTTAAAGTGGGTGTCCTTAAAGCGGGGTATGCCTGTAATTGTAATAATCCTCTCAGAACAGGGCATTACTGGCCAATAATGCTCTGGCTGGGTTAGAGTCCCTCTGCTTTGCCTTGGCTCTTCAACTCTTCCAGCCAGGGCATTATTGGCCAGTTCTTTGGGGAATATTACTTAAATAATAAATTCCATGTTGTAATTTTGTAAAGGGTCAATTCTGCCTAGGACCATGATGTCAAGTTACATCTGGATAATTTAATGCATTTTTTTAAACCAAAATGTGACACAAATTTTTTTTTAATCACTTACAAAAAAAAAATTAGTTTGTAAACATGGTGTTCTAAGATTTGGGAGGGTTTTAATTTCCTGCGGATACTTTCATCATCATTTTTTTTTTTTTTAACAATCTTTTTCCTTTATTGGGGGCTTGTAGCAGAAATACAGAAAATAATAACATGGTAGAATTAGCAGTGAAGTCATAGGCACATGACTGCGGGTATCATCATCATCATTTAAAAAAGAGTAAATACAGGCCTTCACGTACGGGGGCATCGCAATACTTTTACAGTCAGTTTGATAACAACTATTATTAAATACAATTGATTTTGTTGCACAAGAATCGGGCAGGAAAAGCTAGAGTTATAATAAATGGTTGCATTAACTGAATGGACATCTGGTGTCACTGTTTAGCAAACATTTGCATAGCCTGAGTACCCACTGGCTCTGGTGAGGGTGGCTAAGCATAAAGAAAGCACTCTATTGACATTCCCCCACTCGGCAACCCCTAAGAAAGAAATGTGTAATTTCCAAAGAAAAGAAAGAAAACCAAATCTTTGCTTTTAGCATGGTTAGACTAGGCAAAGCTAGATAATTAGATTTTTAAATTCTTAACAAAATCTTTGGGTGGGAAGGGCGGGGGGGGAGTAAGATTGCACTTTTTAAAAAGAGCCACCCTTCATGTTAATGCTATTTCAAATCTTCTATAGCCTATTAATTATCAAGGTTGATTAATCATTTCCTTTTTGATTGTATAACCACACTTGGCAATCTTTTTTCCCGGAACTCGTGTAATGTAGCAACCACTTTATCAGAAAAAAATGCAAGGTATGGAAAGTGTAGACGCCCCTTTCGCTGAGTCGATGCCAAACACAGTCCATAGTTCATTTCTTCTCTCTGGAAAGACATAATTCTGCTGGCACAAATCACAGCAAAGGTATTTCAAGTGAAGCAGCTTTTCCAGCTTCAGCAGGTTAGTTATGGGTCTGTGTCTGAAATGTGGGATAGAGCCGATGAGTTTCATGTTCTAGAATGAAGGTTGAAATATTTCGTTCAGTAGTGGTGCTTTACTGTCAGTTTCTTAGCAATTGTATGTATATCTTTATATAGCGCCTACAGTGTACACTACTCGGCTCTTTACAAAGACAATACAGTCCAGGGAATTATAATACAATAAGCGCAACAAAGTGTCTTGAGGTTGGTTAGCAGGCTTGTCATTATTTGATCAAAGGATGTAACCAACAGTCTCCTTTGTCTTAGATTTAGTTTTCACTTTGTATATTTATTTCCCCATTTATTGTTGGCTTAATGGATGAAGTGCAGGGATTCACTTTCTGTTTTTTCACATATGTACAGTATGGCCAATCTTTTCACCACCAGCAGCATGCTCCTTACACGGAGAAGCGCAGTGTGTGTGTGTGTGTGTGTGTGTGTGTGTGTGTGTGTGTGTGTGTGTGTGTGTGTGTGTGTGTGTGTGTGTGTGTATATAATCACTCTCCCCCTCCTCCACCCCACATCTCTCTCCCCCATCCTCCACCCCACATCACTCTCCCCCCTCCTCCATCCCACATCACTCTCCCCCCTCCTCCATCCCACATCACTCTCCCCCCTCCTCCACCCCACATCACTATCCCCCCTCCTCCACCCCACATCACTATCCCCCCTCCTCCACCCCACATCACTCTCCCCCCTCCACCCCACATCACTCTTCTCCCCGCTCATCATTCTCCCCCCCCCTCCACCCCACATCACTCTTCCCCTCCCCCCTCCACCCCACATCACTCTTCCCCTCCCCCCTCCACCCCACATCACTCTTCCCCTCCCCCTCCACCCCACATCACTCTTCCCCTCCCCCCTCCACCCCACATCACTCTTCCCCTCCCCCCTCCACCCCACATCACTCTTCCCCTCCACCCCACATCACCCTCCCCCCTCCACCCCACATCACTCTTATCCCCCCTCCACCCCACATCACTCTTCTCCCCCCTCCACCCCACATCACTCTCCCCCCCTCCACCCCACATCACTCTTTCCCCCCCCCTCCACCCCACATCATTCTCCCCCCCCCTCCACCCCACATCATTTCCCCCCCCCTCCACCCCACATCACTCTTCTCCCCCCCTCCACCCCACATCACTCTTCTCCCCCCCTCCACCCCACATCATTCTTCCCCCCCCTCTTCACCCCACATCACTCTCCCCCCTCCACCCCACATCACTCTCCCCCTCCACCCCACATCACACTCTCTCCCCCCCTCCACCCCACATCACACTCTCTCTCCCCCCCCCTCCACCCCACATCACTCTTCTCCCCCCCCCCCGCCCCCGTCCCAGGCACTTGTTCCCCTCCCTGTCCCAGGCGGTCGGTTCACCCCCCCCCCCAATCCCCGGCGCTCCTCCCCCCCTCCCTTCCTCGCCGATGCTCCCCACTGAGAGAGAGAGAGAGTGCGGGGTGGTGAAGAGGAGAAGTGGAGGTGACGTGTTGCCCCCCCCCCCCCCTTCTGTCCCCGACCGCTCGTTTCCCCCCCCCTCCCCGGCGCTCCCGGTCCACGCTGAGTGTGACTAGCTGCGGGGTGAGGAGGAGAAGCGCCAGGGGAGGTTAGTGTGGCTAGGCGCGGGGTGAGTAGAGGCGCCGGGGGGAGCTTACTTGCCGTGAGGAGGAGAAGCAGCCGAGTGAGAAGTATTGAAGATTGCCTGTGAGCCCCTGTGTGTGACGTCACCCTGCCCCACAAACCCCGCCCCTCAGCAAATGGGAGAGTTTGCCAGCGAGAGGCACCAACCAATCACAAAATGCACAAACCCACAGACAAACACTTCAGTTTTATATAGGTGTGTGTGTGTGTGTTTACAATAGAAAAGGAAATAACTGCCCCGGAGAGAGCTTACAATCTGTCAGGGGTGGGCAACATATTTTTCAATGTAGCTACAGGTGTGGCGTATGAGAAGTGAATATAGTCACACCATGTAAAAATTGACGTTTGAACCATTTCATATTCTATTTCGTAAAACATTCTGGGAGAGGTTTGGGGATTGAGCGCCCTCCCAGCATTTTTTACGAAATAGAATATGAAATGGTGCAAATTCATGCATACGTGGAGTGAAATGTAGAAACAAAGGACATACATAACATAGATAATAACATAGACATAACATACATAACATTTATAAATAACACAATAACATAGTCATAAAGGGTGAGCTATACTGATTTTTAATGCTTCTCTCACACCCCTCATCCTCTCAACCCCCTCATCCTCATAACCTCCCTCCTCCTCTCACCCCCCTCTCACGCCACCACAACTCCCTTACTCCTCAATCTCCTCACCCCATCATCATCATTATCTAATTTCCCCCTCATCATCATCTCCTCACCACCGTCGTCATCTCATTTTCTCCCGCATCTCCTCACCACCCTCATCATCATGATCTCATTCCCCCCCCCCCATCATCATCATATCATCTCATTTCAGCCCCTCATCATCATGATCTCGTTTCCCCCCCCATCATCGTCATATCATCTAATTTCACCCCCCCTCATCATCATCATCATCATGTCATTTCCCATCATCTTCCCCAATCCCCCCCAATCTATTGAGCCAACATTGTGTTGCTTCTTACCTTGCCAGACAGCACCAGAACAGGAGCGGTCACTGCTGGTGTATGTGCTCCGCCCCCTCCATTCTCTCATTGGTTCTCTCTCTCCTCCAAGCCACTGTCCGCAGCCCGTCCCCTCAGCACTAGCGCTGCCATCGGGCGCTGCTGCTGCTGCCGCTGCACTCGCACATGTGGACGCACTCGCTTCTCATTACCTCACGCTGGTAAAGTAAAATTCACCACACTTTGATTGCCAATTCGCCACAAGTGGCGAATGGTGACAGGGTTGCCCACATCGGATCTAAGTGGTATGTTGGGAAATTTACGGAGACCGCAGGTGAGGGAATAAGTACAATAGATGGTAGTGCTGGGCAGGAGTGACTGGAACAATAGCCATTAGTCCAGGCTATTGGGATGCTTCATTCAATAGGTGGTTTTTCAGGGTTGTCTTGAAGGTGGGTAGAGAAGGTCCTTGGCATATACAGTACAGTAAAGTGTGAGGGAGTTCTACAGATAATGTGCAGTGTGGGAAAAGGGTTTTAGACGAGTGTGGCAAAATGTCCAGCGGTATTTTGCAGCAATGTCCGCCGCACGCCCGACCCAAAAGCCGATCCGACAACTGCATGTTTACAAGCCAAGTCTGCCACGCCCGACCGCCCGCTCCGATAATTGCATGATTAAATGTTGCGCGTGGGACCGCTACACTTCGGGACATTTAAACATGCGGTCGGGACATGCAGGTGTCGGAGCGGCCGGCTTGGCTTTTTCGGTCGGGCGCGCGGCGGACAGCTGGCGGTTGGGCGGGGGGGCAGACATCGCGGCGAAATGTTAAGTGGCGAGCTGCCCTCCGGTGAAGTGTCCCAGTGGCAGAGGTGAAAGGGGTGACAATTATAACTTTTGTCTTTTTTTTTTTTTCAACCAAAAAAATTTTTTATTGAGTGCATGGTACAATAATCACATTTTCTTCCAACCCATTATCGTATACAAAGGTATCCATAACAACTCTTTTTATAAGTAAATTCACAAAAGACAGACTGGGGTTACAAACAGACCAACAAGACCTACAGACAGACTACACCTGGGAGGAGGTAGGGAGGGGGGGGGGGAGGAGGCTGCCACAGCACGATTTCGACTCCTCTGGACTTATCATAGAGGCTATGGTTCTCGTTGAGGTCTGGATTTCTTGGGTTTAGTTGGCTTTTGGTCCCAAAGGGCTCGCAGTAACAGTAGTCTTTATGTAGACTTCTGATCTCTTCTGTTGTGTTTTGACCTATGCTTATCTTTTTCTTTGCTTAGTCTAGTGAACCCCTAATCTTGTCAAGAATCTAAGGCCTTCTGTTCACTACACTTCATCCAAGGAGAACGCGTCCGCATCTATTAAAGCAGTATGTTGGAGGCGCTGACCCCTGGGATATCGTTCAGGTCTAGCCATGGTGACCATACTTTGAGAAAGTTTGTGCCGGTGTCGTTAACTAGACTCGTTAACTGTTCCATCCGGCAAACGTGCCAAATTCGGTTTCTGATTTTTGGGATATTTGGTAGATCCGGTTGCTTCCACAATGCTGCGAGTTCGCACCTCAGGGCAGTTGCAAAATGTGCAATTAATTTGTGCTTCGACCTGTTTAGCCCCGGAGTGTCTCTGGCCAGCAGAAACAACCAGGGGTCCAAAGGGATCGTGCAGTCGAGAATTCTCTGAAGCCAATTTCTGAGTTCCTCCCAGATTGGGAGTACTTTGGTGCAGCCCCACAGCATGTGTAGCAAGTTTGCCTGCTCCCCACATTGTTTAGGGCACAATGGGGGGTAACCTTTAACAAACTTTGACAATCGTATTGGGGTCAGATACCACCTCATCAGGACTTTATACGCGTTCTCCTTTAATGTCGTGCAAATCGAGCTCTTAGCTGCCGCCAGGCTGATTTGATCCCAGTCTGTGTCCTCTAATATGTCTCCTAGGTCTCTCTCCCATCTGTTCCTATATTTTAACGTCACGTCAGCGTCAGGAGTTGGACAGACTACCGCTTTATACATTGTAGAGATAAGTCCCTGGGTTCCTGTTCCAGTAGAACAGAGCTGTTCAAAATTGGTGCGTTTAGCGCGGTTTGGGAATTTATCATAGAAAGCTCTTAGCTGGAGGTATCTAAAGAATTCTGAATTTGGCATCGATTTTTCCGACTTAATTTGTTCAAACGGTTTGATAGATATCCTACCCTCCAGGTGTCGAAGGCGAGTATAGCCCTTCTGTGTCCATATAATAAAATCTTTCCTCTGCAGGCCCGGAGCGAAATCAGGGTTTCCCAAAATTGGGGTCATCAAGGAGTGTTTTCTCATCAAAACATGCTTATATTTGCTTTTGTCCCATACTGCCAAAGAGCTGACAACTGCGGGGAGCGGATTTATGAAGTCTCTGCGGACTGAATTTGGGAGCCAGATCAGGTCCCGCAGTACCACCGGGGCACAGCAGGCCGCCTCCAGTTCCACCCATCGCCTTCGTATGGGATGGGTGTGCCACTGGATGATTTGAGTTAATTGGGCCGCTCTATAGTACGACAACAGGCAAGGTACCGCTAGCCCTCCTTTTGTAGTGGGCCTAATTAGTATGCTAGTTTTGATGCGGGGGGTTTTATTACCCCAGATAAATTTCACCATTGCGGACTGTAACCGAAGGATCTCTTCCCTGATTATAGGGACCGGAAGAGTCTGAAATAGGTACAGAATTCTGGGAAGGAGATTCATTTTTAGAGATTGAATCCTACCAATCCAGGATATGTTGTACCCTGCCCATTTCCGGAGATCGTCCTTCAGTGTCCGAATCAGTCTGGGGTAATTCGCTTTATATAGGGTGTCTGATTGGTTTGTGATATTTATTCCTAGATACTTTATGCAGGAGGTTTGCCATTTGAATTCAAAATTTACCGTGATCAATTTCTCAGTGGCTTTAGGTAAATTGATATTTAGGGCTTCTGATTTTGCCTGATTAATTTTAAACCCCGATATCGTGTTGAATTCCCTTAAAATTTGGAAAACGTTCGGCAGAGAGGTGAGGGGCTGTGATAGTGTGAGTATCACGTCATCAGCATACAGGGCCACCTTATGTAGCTGGTCACTGATTTGGATGCCTGTTATATTTGGACTGAGACGGATGTGCGCCGCTAGGGGTTCAATACAGAGCGCAAAAAGGAGGGGTGACAGAGGACAGCCCTGTCTGGTGCCGCTCTTTATCTGGAATTCTTCCGAGGGGAAGCCCTGGTGTCTGACCTTCGCCGTCGGTCCTGATATAGAGCGAGAATTGCCTCTATCATTCTCCCTCCCAGCCCGAACGCCCCAAGCGTCTCCCTCAAGTAGGGCCAGTCAATTCTGTTGAACGCTTTTTCAGCATCTAAACTAAGCACCATAGACGGGATACGTTTTTTCTGTGCCAGATCAATTAAGTCAATAATCCGTCTGGTGTTATCAGCTGCTTGTCGACCACATATGAACCCCACTTGATCGGGATGGACCAACTTGGACAACACCTGGTTAAGGCGATTAGCTAACAGTTTCGAGAAGATTTTTGTGTCAGAGTTTATTAACGAGATGGGCCTGTAGCTTTTACAGTCCGCTGGGTCTTTTCCCTGTTTGTGGATTACTGAGATAGACGCCTGGAGCATCGAGCCCGGGATGGGGGCACCATCCAAGAAGGAATTACAAAGTTTTAGTAAATGAGGAGCTAATATTTTACGGAATTTTTTATAATAGAGATTGGAAAAGCCGTCTGGGCCTGGGGCTTTGGCTGCTTTCAATGACTTCATTACCTCCATGAGTTCCTCGATAGTAAAATCAGCCTGTAGTGCGTCCCTCTCCTCTCTGGTTACTGTAGGCAGTTGTGCCTCGGCCAAGAACGTCTTTAGCCGTGCTTTTGTGGTTGGCGTGTGTGCCACCTTCGCCCCATCGTATAGGGTCTCATAATATTTTTTAAATTCATTGACTATTTTTTTGGGGTCAGAGGTCAGATCCCCTTGTTCTGTTCGAATTGTCTGAATTTGGGAGATTTGGTTTTTGTCTCTTAGTTTGTTGGCAAGTAGGGTATCTGGCCTGTTTGCTTTCTCAAAATATTTCCGCTTAGTCCATGTCAGCTCTTTCTCAGCACGGGAGGTTAACAAAATATTCAGTTTAGTTTTAGTGTCTAGCAACTCCTTAAGGGTCATTGCGTCTTTATTCTTTTTATGTCGAGTCGAGAGGACTGCCAATTCTGCTTGCAACTGATTGATTTTTTTGTCCTTCTCCCTCTTTCGCCTGCTTGCAATCCTCATGAGCTCTCCTCTCAGAGTCGCCTTATGGGCCTCCCATAAGGTAGCCTGCGATGTCACACTTCCTAAGTTCTCCTGAAAATATTCCCTGATTTTATCCCTTACGTTTTGTGCAATTGCGGGGATTTTTAGCAATACTTCGTTGAGCTTCCAGTTCGCTCCTGGTCTGTCCAGAATAAAATCAGTGCACCGCAGCTCAATCGGTGCATGATCTGACCACGAAATATCGTGGATGCCCGAGTGGGAGATCTGTGGAACCATTCTACTGGATACAAACAGGTAGTCTATCCGACTGTAGCGGTCATGGGGGTGGGAGTAGAATGTAAACCCTTTCTCTTGTCTATGTTGTTCTCGCCAAATGTCAAGTAGATTATTGGTGCGCAGCCCTCTATTCCACGTTTGTCTTATCTTGGAGCTATTTTTTCCGCTTGGGGTGCATCTATCCAGTATAGGATCTAGTGTTTGGTTGAAGTCGCCCCCCAGTATTACACAGCCCTGTGCTAACCTCTGAAGTATGGCGAAGAATCTCTCAAGAAAAGCTTCCGTACCTTCGCTCGGAGCATAGACGTTTGCCAGCGTGATTGGTTGACCTCTTATTTCGCCGCTTACAATGAGAAATCGGCCGTTGTAGTCTCTTTTAATGGTCTTAATCGTCAAGGGCAAACGGTCATGCACCAGGATGGCTACCCCTCTCTTTTTTTGTGTGGCTGAGGCTGAGAACCAATTCTTAAACCTATAATCTATACATTTTGGTGAACTAGATTTAGAAAAGTGAGTTTCCTGCAGGAGGATGATGTCAGGGTCTGATTTTTTATAGTCCGTCATAGCTAGTCTGCGTTTCCCTGGGTTGTTAAAGCCTTTGACATTATGTGATATGATAGTAATCCCTTTATTCATGATTGCGGTTCCAAACCTTCACTCCTATGTTAGCGACCATCTGAGCCTCTGGTGTCCGTGATGAGGATGCCGGGTGATCCTGTGGTTGGGTCCGTCTGGCAGCGTGCTGGAGCCTTGGGATGGGAATACAGAGGGGAGCACACTGGGGAAACATAAACAAACATATTTCAACATTTATTTCAACACATAATAACTGTCCGGGGAATGGGCGGGAACTAGCCCCCCCATTCTCCATCGTTGCCCTCTTCAGGCGTACAGCCTGGACGGAGTTCGGGATGGCCCTCCTTCCCCCTCTCCCGTCCTTCGTGGCTGGCCTAAATGGGACTTTCATGGGCCCCTCCTGGGTCTCCTCACCCATGCCCATGTGGAGACTCATTCACAAAGCCTTTGCGGGGGACAGCATCCCTCCCCCCCTCCCTTGCTTGTGCAGCGGAATATTGTAACGGCAATGCTGTGTAACTTAAGTTGATAACTATAAGATCAACTCCGAACTCTTTATTATTTTTTTTTTTTTTTTATAAGAGTAATGTATACAGTGTAGGGAATAACTTGTAGGAAATAACTTCTTGCCCCTGCTCGCTAGACTCTCTTGTGTGTTACCTGTCTGACTCAGTGTCTGTGCAGCGTTTCAGCTAACTGTTGCCCTGGGAAGCTATGTGTGTGGTGAGAGGGTTGTTGTTATGCTGAAACTCTCTGGTACTCTATTTGTGGGCCCTGAGCGAACCCTCTTGCCGTGTCTGGAGTCGCCCTGCTGATTGCCTGCCTCTATCTAGTTCGTAGAGATAAGTCCCAGCCTCCCCCCTCTCTCCTGTTGCCCGCTGTGTGTCCGGGTGGGTCTCCCCTCTCATGTCTTAACTTTCGCCTGGCCAGCTTAGTTGCTATCCA
Organism: Ascaphus truei; assembly: GCF_040206685.1. NCBI lineage: Eukaryota > Metazoa > Chordata > Amphibia > Anura > Ascaphidae > Ascaphus > Ascaphus truei. Next base: position 50,295,042 of record NC_134489.1, on the reverse strand, counting down.
CTCTGTTTGCGGTTTATTGCGTCTTCCGCCATGTTCTTTTTAGTGGGGCTGTGTGCGCCGGACGCCTTCCGCCGGTTGTTCCCGTCCGGCGCCGAGTGGTGACGCTCTCTGTCCCTCTGTTCTGTTTGCCTCCTCCAAGATGGCGTCTGGACCATTTCCGGTAACGTGCTTCCGGCGGCCGCCATTTTCCCTCGGCCAGCCCGCGAAGAAGGACGTCTCCTCACCTGCTCCCGCGTCAGGAACTCCTCCACTTCCGCAACGAAGCCATGCGGTGAGACGCTTGCTGCGACGCTATTCTTGGCGGCTTGCGTTCCACCTCGGATCGCCATTTTCAGCTACAGGTAGGAGTTTGATTTTACTTTTTCAGGTGGCCAGGATAGTCCTTTTACTGGTATTTACCGCAGGGTGATGACTTGAGCAGGTCTTGTGGCTAGCTCTTTGGCAGATAAACTGGTGGGCAAACCGTAACCCCCATTATTAAACTGGAACTATGTTCAACTTTAAGTAGGTATTTTCCTCAGGATATTGCGGGATTCATCGGGCCTCAGGGGATTTTGGAGGCCTTACGGTGCTCCATTCTGAATCCTCTCGCACCTCTCGCCTAGGACTTTGCATCGGGCCCTCCTTCAGCCCCAGTTTGTTTAAGAATTCCTCGCTTTCTGCTGGGTCCTTGATTGTTATGGCCTTTCCGTTCCGTAGGACCATCAGGCCGAACGGAAAGGTCCACCGGTATCGCACTGCTCGGTCCCTCAGCACCTTAGTAACCGGGTGTAGTGTTCTTCTTCGTGCGAGGGTGATCGGTGATAAGTCCTGGAATAGTTGTATTGTGGTTCCCTCGAACCAGCATGCCCCTTCCGCTCTTGTGCATTTGAAGATAGCTTCTCGGGTTTTGAAATAATGCAGCCTAGCTATAATATCTCGCGGTTGTTCCATCGCGGCTGGGCGGCTTCTTAGGGCTCTATGGCAGTGGTCCATGGCCCTTTCTGTGGCAGGGATGTCAGGCAGCAGTGTTTCCAGCCATCTGGTTATATATTCTTCAGCATCCGTGACCGACTCTGGGACCCCACGTACCCTGATGTTGTTTCTTCGGTCTCTGTTGTCGGCATCTTCTTGCCTGTCTAATATCTCTGCAATCTGGGCTTGCATGTGTGTGGTTTTTTTTTCTGTCTTTTTAATTTGTTTGGATGCGGCCGCCATCTTTTCTTCTAGGGCCCCTGTTCTCTCTCCCAGCCCCTGGACCTCCTTCTTCATATCTTCGAGCCCCACGTAAATCATGGTCTTCATGTCTTGATATAACCTATCAAAGTCACATATTCTGACCGGCATCTGGGTGGGCTCATGCGGGGGGTCCTCGTCCCTCTCCGAATCGGATCCCGCTGCAGATTCTGGCGGCCTTGTTGCGGCAGCGCCTCGTGGGGTAGAGCGACCCAGGTATCTTCGTAAATCACCCTCTTTCTTCTTTTTGGCTGTTAGGGGTGCCATCACGGGAATATCCACTGCCCTATTACTCTTTTTTCCCCCGATTTTCCTCGGTGATTATTGCCGTTTTTTTAGTGTTTAGGGAGGTGGAGGGGGATGGAGCTCTGACTTTATGCTACCATCCGCTCCAGCCTCGCGCATGCGCCTCCCAACTTTTGTCTTTTTAAAGGGATTTGGAAATGTTTAGCAAATTTCTTGTTTTTTTTTTTTTTTTTTTTTTTGCAGAAGTTCACATTGCTCGAAAAGGAGCAAAGTTTTGCTAGACTTTTGCGACATTTTGTAAAATGGCAGTATATAAAGGGCCAGTTGACCTTGCACATTGACTTTTAACCTTGACAGTGCCATGATGAAATACTTGATACAACTTGGGCATTTGCTAATTCTCTAAGGGGTGAGATCCATGAGCCGGTGGCACTCTGGGACTGTAGGATACTCGGCATTGTTAAAGTTAGCGCTTGACGATTTGTTTTCGGGTCTAAGCTTGTTGATTTCTAAATAAAATTTTGCAAAAAAAGGTCATATTTCCTCAGGTTTGTGAACTCTGCTTTGAGATGTAGCAGTTTTTATTACTCTTGTTAACACGAGTCATAATAAGATAAATAATACCTGCAATAAGGAGGTAACACATATGTTACTATTATTTTCAATAGCGCAATAATAAATATTGTGATAAATAATGCGGCAGTGTTAACGCAACACACTGCGATAAAAAGGATAATAGTACTTGCTAAAACAAGGGCATACTAGACTACACGTGGCTCTCAGCTAATTAAAACATTTCCAATGAGCCTTTATACAGTAGGGTCTATAAAGAATGTGATAATGTGCCCACTGAATTGACCCTTCTGTCTTGCCCACTGCTCAATGCTGTGAGATGGGTAACACATACAGTACTATATATGAGTAAACATACGCATTGATTTCCACTCACTTTAATGGAATTTAGTAGAGATACACTGGCGACACACTTAATCGCAGTGCGGCCAGATCCGCAAGCCGGGAGATTTCCCGGCTTGCTAGTCTTCGGGAGCCTGCGCCCCCTGCACGCGCGTCCAGGGCTCCCCGAGGGAGCCCTGGTGTCCCGCGATGTGGGGGACGGCGGCAGGGGGTTCCGGGGGACCCGGCGGACCCGGCAGCGGTAGGGAGAGCGCCCCGATCGGAGGGCGCTCTTCTGCTGCTTCGGCGCGCGCCCGTCACCCTCCGGCGCGCGCCAGGCTACTGCTGCGGCCAAGAACGGGCAAATGCTCGAATAAACTTGGCCGCAGCAGTATGTGAAATTTGCGTTGAAGTTTGAAAACCAGACGACATTTGCCTATTTTTAACAAAGTGTGGCAAGCTTCACAAAACAATTCGCTTAAATGTCAATGTGCAAGTTTGTGACTCTTTATATAATCTAATTTTTGCTACATTCTGCCAAAAGTGGAGACTTACTGACGCAATTGACAACATTCTAAGTAATGTAAACTTTTGAGAAAAGGCAAAATCTAAAAAAAATGTATGACGCAAATTTTAAGCCATTCACACATCCCTAAAATGTAGTGTCCTTAAAGCTGCAGTTCAGTCTTTTATTTATTTATTTTTTAATTAATTTTTTTACTTCAATAATTTCATGTGTGCAATCTCTAATTACCTAAAGAACTGTATAGCTGCAGGTCAATTCGTTCTCCATGTATTGATAGGTGAAATTTGGTGACATCAGGGATCTGTTTTTCTTCTGCTTATTTCTCTCAGTGGAAGCTCATGAATATTCATGAGCCCTCCTGCACTGACATGTGCTAGAGGGAGGGCAGGGCTGACAAAGGGGTGTGCCAGGGCTTGTGACCGGACATGAAGGGGCAGTGCCTTAGCATATGGCTGTTAAAATAGAATACAAGAAAATTGGTCTTTCAAAGTTGTTTTTTTAAAACAGAAAATGCTAAAAGTATTTTTTCTTACTACAAAACTGATTTATTAAAAAAAACACAGATGCAGGATATTGACTGAACTGCAGCTTTAAAATATTGAATACAGTCCTTAGATGGAGCTGATTGTGTGATTAGAATGCAAATATAGCTATCCAGACTTTTTCCTGTAAAAGCTGTGTAAAGCAGCAGGCATAAGGTTATCCATGTTAAAGTGCAATGAGGCAGAAAGGGACACTTGACTTCTCATATGCATGTCCTAACCCACAATCCCTGTCTGCAGTGGAAGCACCGTATGCTGTGTTATGAGGTAAGGCAAGTTTATGGGCCTGTCTGAGACATTTAAATGTACTCATAAGTTTAAGTGGTTTATCATTGTATCATCAACCACCCGTATTGATTAATGTGCTCAAATGGATGTTAACTTCTATTCCAGTCAATGGGAGTTAATGCTCGTTCAGGTACTTTAACCATACTTTAACCTGTAACGGAGCTTAATAAATCTCTGAGTAACCTTAAATATGATTCTTAAAATACTTGCATTACTTAAAAAAACTTATTGCAAACCTAATGATGTCTGTGCAGTTGAAACACTGGTTTTGCCAAATGTGATGTCTACTTTGCAGCCCTGAGCTGGGTCCGTGAAAAACTTTTAATTAAATCTCATGATTAATGACACACCGAACCGGCTCTCACTGTTGTGTCCCTGCAGGCTTTGTCACCTGGATCGGAGATGGCTGCACGATTGTTTGAGGGGAAAGATCATGCATCGTTTTATAAAAAATACAGATTCTCTCCACCGCAGGAAATCCAAGACCTTATGTTCAGCTACCTGGGAGAGAGGGTAAGGAGGCTTTCCAATCGAAATGATTGAATATGGACATTGGTCAAAAGTAATGGTACTGTGCTTGGGTTTAAAGGTTTAATTCAATGTAGCCGGCCAAAAAGCAAACTATTGAAAATAATGTAACTAATTGGCTTCCCTAATTAGCACAGCTTATAAAATATTTATTTTTTCAATTTGTCTGACATACTGTACAGTAGGTTGCTCACAAATAACACATAATAAAAAAAAATGGTTGAGGATTTCCTAGGCTTAGCCATGCTAATGATTTGGCTTCTTTTGTACCACTGGAAATGTATTACAAATTTCAATTTTTAGGGCCCTTTAAAGTTGTTTTAACTTTTTATACCATTCTGCCCTAATTAGAGTAATTAAAGATAAGGGGAGGGGGAGAGAGAGGGGCACTGTCTGTCTGTGCATCAGACACAAGGGAGCAGCCAGAGGAAATCAAACCCCTCCCAAATCGTAGCTTCTCATGTTTACAAACTAAATTTAAAATATGATTTTAATATACTTCTAGGTGTCAGATTTTCGTACGAAAAGGCATCTATCACCCGGATGTAACTACTTAAACATATCACTACCATTAGAATACTTTTGGTCCTAGCAGGTATTGCACCTTTAAACATTGGGAAAAAAATATTTGGACACAATTTTGACTTGCCAATATTTATACTCTAGAAACAGAAAGGGGTAGAGCCTTTTGAAAGTAACAACCTTTTTTTAGGAAGGTTGTACAGCAAATAAAAAAAAATTGTGGTCATTTCAAAGGAATAGTGCTTAAAGCTGCAGACCAAGCCATATCCTACAGTACATGTGTGTTTTTTTCTTGTTTTTGTTTTTTAAATAAATCAGTTCTGTACTTTGAGAAAATACATGTGGCATATTTATTTAAATCAACTCTGAATGGCATTTGTAATATATTATAATGTAACAAGCATTTTTTGTGTCTATAGCAATAATTTAAAAAGTCCCATCCCCTTCTGCTTCTGAAACAGGCTCTGGCACACCCTTTTTTGAGCCCTGCCTTCTCTCTAGCAGTGCACCAATTGTATCTAGTGACTGCCTGGTCACATGATCTTCCCCGCCAAATATTGCATCTTTGCACCTCTTCTGCTCCACTGACAGCCATTTAGCGATCCCCCGAGCCGAATCTTCGCCATCGATCACAGGAGAACGGATCGATCAGCAACTTCGCTATTTACTTATTGTGTGCATTGTATTGATGCACATATTAAAGGGGAAGAAAAAAAGGGTGTGTGTGCTGAGCTTGTACAGTAAGTGAACCTTCTTTGCATTTTTTCACTGACATTGTTATGGTTTTGATTGACTGAAAGATGTGAGAGTGTAATTTTTTTTTATTTCAGCAGAAATTTCCATATTAGTTGAATACATGATACAATTGACTTATATCTAAATTTAAGATACATATATTTTGGCTTGTAACATATCTAAACGGCATTACTCTCAAAAGTCTTTCATTAAATCAAGATGATAAAAATGTAAATACAATTTCAGTGACCAAAACGCAAAGAAGTTTGAGTTACAACAAGTGTGCTCGGCACACATCCCCTCTCTTTTTTGTTATAATCAGTATAGTGACTATATTAGAATAATCTTTATAGAATTCATGTGTTATGTTTACATACCTTGCATCTTTTGCACTTCTCCAGTTTATATTAGAAATGATACATTTGTAAAATGTTTGCTATTTGCACTTCTATATTTGTACTCGCTGAGAATTCCTCTAATATCACCGTTCCGTTTGTTTATGTACAAAGGTACACACTACAGCCGCTTGAGCAGAAGTGTGTCCGTCCGCCTCTGCGCATGCGTTGGCGGGATGGCCGCCCCTGCGCATGCTCTGTTCGTCGCCTGCCATTTCCGCGCATGCAGTGGTGGCGGCCGCTTCTACGTATGCACTGGCAGTGGCACCCACCTCTTAGCATATGCTGTTGGCGCCTGCCACGTCTGAGCATGCACTGGCAGTGCCGTCCGCTTCTGCGCATGCGTATATCACATGGGACAAAAAAGAGTCTCTCTCTAGATTGATTGCATCTTTCTCCATTCTTCTCTTTTTCCTAGGTAGGAAAACCTTATGGACTAGCAGTGGATGTTGGTTGTGGGTCAGGTCAGAGCACCAGAACCCTGGCTCCTTACTTTCAAAAGGTTTTGGGGACAGACATCAGTGAAGCTCAGATAAAAGAGGCTAGGAAAGCAGATGACTTTCCGAACATTAGCTACAGGTGAGCCAAGTTCAAGGAAAGTGCAAAAATTTTGTATAGAAGAAAAATGCATGGGGAACTATTCTTATTCCGTATCCTAACTATTCTAATTTGTACTTGCCTAAACTGGTTCCCTGAAGTGGGGGAATCCGACGGGCAATATCAAAGCTGCAATGTCACAGGGAGATGACGTTGTGACTTTCATACTACAAATATCACCAGAAACGGGGGTTCCCCGGACACTGGGAGGCCACCCATGAGCTCTGTTAAATCCCCCAGGTTCAGGTAAGAATAATCAAAAAATTCCCATTCAGGATTGCGGCTTTCATCAGTTATGTTGATGTAACTTGTGGGCCACTCGGTGATTATTCATCAAGAGGTTACCATGCTGTGTTTCACAACATGATATTGGTGAAATTCTTTGTTTTGTTTTCTAATTAACTGCCACTGAATTCTTTTTATCGCGTTTACTTAAAAATAAGTATCTGCTCAGTGTAGTCTTACTAATTTTCTCCAAACCACAAGGAGTTTTTTTTTTTGTTGCATTTTAGTCTTACTAGCAGCATTGGCCTTTGAAAAGTTTAGGTTTAATATATGTTAGAGCACATTTAAATGGACCAATGTCAGTGTTCTTTCTTGATGAAGCTGTAAATAAGTTTAAGGGATCCTATGTGTCTCATTCTGAACAATGAATCTCAAGAAGAGACATATACGTTCTTTAAAGCTTATGTTTATGTACAATGACGTGTAAAGAAATAGAGTATGTTAGTTCACTCAAAGCAATCACAGCATTCTAAAACTCTTGCATATGTTTACAAACCGTCATACCTGAATTTTTAAATGCAGCGTATATGTAATGAGAGGTGAACCAATTAATAAGTCATGCAGTAGCTGCAAAGGCAAACAAGATCTTATCTTGCATTAAATGGGCAATTGATGGAAGGGAAGTAAACATAATTATGCCCCTTTTATAAAGCATTAGTAAGACGACACCTTGAATATGGAGTACAATTTTGGGCACCACTCCTTAGAAAAGACATTATGGAACAAGAGAATGTGCAGAGAAGAGCCACCAAATTAATTAAGGGGATGGATAATCTGATTTATGAGGAGAGACTAGCTAAATTAAATGTATACATTAGAAAAGAGGTGTCTAAGAGGGGATATAATAACGATATACAAATATATTCGGGGACAGTACAAGGAGCTTTCAAAATAACTATTCATCCCAAGGGCAGTACAAAGGACAAGGTGTCATCCCTTCAGGTTGGAGGAAAGGAGATTTCACCAGCAACAAAGGAAAGGGTTCTTTACAGTATGGGCAGTTAAAATGTGGAACTCATTACCCATGGAGAATGTGATGTCAGATACAATAGATATGTTAAAAAAAAGGTTAGACATCTTTTTAGATGGGAAAGGTGTACAGGGATATACCAAATAAGTAAACAAGATAATGGAGTGATCTGATTGCCAATATTTGGAGTTATGAAGGTATTTATTTTTCCCCTTATGAGATATCATTAGTTGATATTTCACTGGGGTTTTTTGTTTACCTTCCTCTGGATCAATATACTGTAAGAACAAATATAGCATATTTAGCATACGTAGGTTGGACTTGATGGACATATTTTTAACCTCATCTACTATGTAACTATGTAATAAGGTTTATGATTTTAATTGCAATCTCCCCATTTGTGTAAATAAAATATGGACTTTATTGTCATGCATCTCACTCTTTAAAAGGGATTTCTTCCCAATGGGCTATTCAATATAGGGTACTGTCTGCATTCTAATTTAATCATACTATGAGTTTAAAATACTAGTTTCAAAAGGTATGAGGCTGTAGACAGTCAATACCTAACTCATTTTAATTGTGTCTAAAAACCGTTATCTCCCATACATTTTTTTTTTTTATCTCGCCTTTTTGAGGGGAATCGCAGGGGTCTTGTTTCCAGAGATATTTACTTGCGTAATTATCTGTTTTAAAACTCCCGCAAGGAGAAACAAAATACTGTAGGCTTTGTCTTGGGACAATAGGACACCGTAACTTCAATGTTTGCTACTTCTTTTTGAGTGGCTATTACAATCCACTTTAAAAAGCAGGAAGTAATGTCAGTAACTTCACCAGTAAGTATCTCAGAAATCTGGCGGGTTCCTGGTTCCCATACTGTTTAAAAAAGATATTAAAAAAAGAGGATGGGGATTAAAATGGCTGAATTGCTCCTTTAAGCTTTTATTTCTATATTGCTTCTGAGAGTCACTATATAATCAAAATTAAGACAGACTATAGGGATTTATGTTGCTCTATGTATGTCTCATATAATTGTTAATAAAGTGTGTCCATACAACACATTTTTTTGTTATGTTACCTGTTGATATAATGGGAACAAGCCTCTCTTATGTATAGGTCATAGCACAATAAACCTATGTATGTATAAACCTATGTATCTTTTTGTAGCGTTTCACCAGCTGAGACTCTGCCAGTGGATGACACCTCTGTTGATTTGATTACTGCTTGTGCCGCTGTTCACTGGTTCAATATCGATAAGTTTTTAAAGGAGGTAAAGATGAAATTCCTGTTTGCCACAGGACAAAAAGTTAATCTTCTTAATATCATATTTTACACAGGTAACACACAAGGCTTAACCTGGAAAAAGAAGAGTTCCTCTGGTGCGTAGACTCGGCAAGTAGATGGAATATGTAAAAGGAAGTGAGAGAAAGCAGTATGCTACTGAGCAAATACTCGGTTTTACACTGATCCACTATCTTAAGGTGGACACTTACATCTAGGGAGGGGAGAAGAGGTAGCGAAACCTTCAACCTTATTCCATTTTGGAGAGAAAGACGCAGGCTGAGCATAGAGTCTTTAAGATCCAACAGCAGAGACCCCACAGATTCCGGTCACGCGAACTATGGGAGGGGGAGATCAGGATTTGCCCTAATGCTGTAAAGCTTTATATTTCAAAAGGCCTGCTTTAAAAATAAGCGTTTGTGAGTGTTCCTTTTTTTTATACCAGATTGTTTTAAATAAAAACATTATTATACCATGGAACTTTTCTCTTTCCTCTAAGATTGGAGGTTTACTATTATCCTGGGATTAATAGGAGTGTATCTCCATCTCATGTCTAGTTCTGGGAGTCAAGCCCATCCATTGAAGACATAGATGTAAGTGTCCACCTTAAGATAGTCGATCAATCTAACACTGAGTATTTGCTCAGTAACGTACTGCTATTCTCTCTCTCTTCCCTTTACATATTCCATCTACTTGCTGAGTCTACGCGCCAGAGGACTTCTTTTCTAGTTCGTTTTTAGGAGGGACGTGGAACTCCCTCTGAACTCAGGCTTTGGTGCTATCACCCATTATTTGATACGGGACATTTCTGGGTTTTTTTGCAATCCAATTTTGGGACTGTGACTGTTCAAACATTCATTGTTTTCACATATATAAGGAGCACTAGATTTAATTACTGATAGTCACTATTCCACATTTGTGTATATCACAATAAACAAAACCTATCACCTAATAGTTAGTGGTTAGCGCATCTTTTTCTTTTTCCACTTATCTATTAACCTACAACACACACTTTGCTCCTACTTTAATAGTTGCCACAGCGATTAGTACATGTATTGTTCCCTTACTTCATGTATATAATCAGTTGACCATCTCCTGCACTCTCCACTCCATTAACCTCTGTTACACAGCCCTCTCCTGTTTTACGTCCTACTATCCAACCGCTCCTTCAGTGTTTCCTTCTGTGGAGTCTCCTCCTCTTCACTCACACTTTTTGTCAGGGTCCCACAAGGCTCTGTCCTTGACCCCCTGCTGTTCCCACTCTATTCCTCCTCTTCTCTTGGTGAACTAAAACTCTCTTGACTTTCAGTATCATTTTTCCGCCTCTTGTCCCATGTCACCAACTTTCTCTACACCATCTCCTCCTCGACGTCACACTGTTACCTGAAGTTTAACATGTTTCCCCTTCCAGTGTCATCACTATACCTAAACTCTCCCTGACAGTCAATTATGCAACAATCTTATAAACACCAAAGCTTGCTGCCTAGGGGGTCAGTTTTAACGCTTCCCTCTCTTTCATTTTCACATTCTTCACACTCTATGCCGTTTCCACTTTCAAAATATTGCTAGAATAAACAATTTTTTCACTCATGACCCAACTAAAACCTTAATTCACTCACTCCTCTTTTCCCGCCTTGACTACGGCAACCTTTGCCTAGTTGGCATTTCCCTTGTCTGCCTGTTCCAACTCCAATCGATTTCAAAATTCTACTGCCTGACTCACCTACGCCATTCACTGTTCTACATCTGCGGTTCCATTTTGCAAATCCCTGCACTAGCTCCCCATATCCTCTCAAAGTACATTCAAACTTCTAGCACTGACTTAAAAAGCTCAATGATGCTAACAACCCCCCCCCCTTATATCTCGACCCTCATCTCCAAATACTCCCCTAAACATTCCCTCCATTCTGCCCATGAACTCCAACTCTCCTAATCCCGTTTTACCTCCTACTCTTGTCTACAAGATGTCCCCTGTGCTGCACCCTCTCTCTGTAATAACCTACCATGCACCATCAGACTCTGTCTAAACGTTTAGAATTTAAAATTCTTGAAAACACACATTTTTTTAGGAAGCCTATCTGGAATCCCCCTAATATACACAACCCCTAAACTGATTCAGACCAGCTGTATGGCTGAACTAAACTCCATGCTATCTTACACCCCAAACCTTAACCGGACCAGCTGTGAGGCTGGACCAAACTTCATCCTAAGGCATAACTAGTCCCACAACAAGCAGGCACTTTACCTCATGTAATTTTTGCCCCTTATTCCATGTAGATTGTCTACTCTCAAGAGTAGCACCCTCATTACCTTTGCATCTGTTTGCGCTTGTTTGCCCTTATTTGATATGTCATTCTGTTTTTGTAATTTGTCATTCTGTGCCCCCATTGTACCATGCTGTGGAATATGTTACTGCTTTATTAAAAAAAACAATGATAATATAATATGAAAACTTTTAATAGACCAGCATTCAAACATTATAAGGTTCTTAAAGTATAATAGTCACCCCTGCATAAGGCCTCGGGCCGCGCTTATCCGCGCTCCTGCTCTGCCTCGCCTGCTCAAACTGGAGCTTTTTTGTGTCCGGGCAGACGAGGCAGTGAGCGTGCTTTGGAGGCGGGGCGAAGGCGAGGCGGACGGAGCCGAGGCGGGGCTAGTCCCTCGCTCCCATTGGATGTGAGCTGGTAACGTGACCATTCCTCCGCTCCCCTGAGCGGCAAATTTTAAAATTTGCCTGTCTCCTCAACATATCTGAGCCTCCGCACGCATGAGGATACTTCAGCTAAAGCCGCGCTGATTACAGATGCAGGGGGTAAGTGCATTTGCTCAGCGCGGCTCAGCACGGCCTACTGTACTATGTCCCAGGCCTAAGATGGATAGTTCATGCTGACTGAAACACTACAGTGGAAGATATTGACTATACTAACATAATGCTTTTTTTTTACTATTATTTATATCATTCTAGGTTGATCGGATCCTCAAACCTCATGGTTGTCTTGCTCTGCACAGCTACCTTCACAATATGGAAGTTCATTACAAAGATCGATCAGAGCAGCTCACGAAGGTCATGTATGAGGTCAGATTTATTTATTTATAAAATGTTTTACCAGGAAGTAATACATTGAGTTACCTCTCGTTTTTAAGTATGTCCTGGGCATAGTTAATATGACAAATAATACATGGTTACAAATACAGTTACATAAATGAACAGGGTATACATTATATACAATACATTGCATGCACAGTTAGAGAAGATGTATATTATAGGCTTATGTAACAGTTACAGACCAGATTAAAATGTGACAGCCTTAGTTTTGAAAGAACTTAAACTGGTGGTGGATGTGAGAGTCCCGATAGGTTGTGCCAGTTTTGGGATGCACGGTAAGAGAAGGAAGAACGGTCGGATACTTTGTTGAGCCTTGGGACCATGAACAGTCTTTTGGAGTCTGATCTCAGATGATAAGTTCTGCATGTTTTAAGGGTGAGGAGCTTGTTCAGATACAGCCGCGGCTAAACTTAATCTAACGCTTATCCGCTTTTTTTTCAATTTTTTTTTTCCGGACGGAATTGGCCGCGCGCCAGCCGCATCTCACAGCCGCGCGCGGCCGGTTCTCCAATCAGCGTCTAATGGCGCTGAACAATAGAAGTGCCGGCGGCGCCGGAAAAAAAAAAAAGGCCGCGTCTGCACGGGGTTTTAAATTACCCGCGGTGCCGGCCGCTTTAGATTAAGTTTAGCCGCAGCTGTAGGTGGGTAGCTTGCCCAGAAAGTATTTGAAGGCAAGACAGGAAAGGTGAACTTTGCGCCTAGACTCGAGTGATGACCAATCTAGTTCTTTGAGCATTTCGCAGTGATGTGTGTTATAGTTGCATTGGAGAACGAAACGACAAATTGAATTGTAGAGGGTGTCAAGTTTGCTAAGGTGGGTTTGGGGTGCCGAGCCATATATTATGTCTCCATAGTCGATAATTGGCATTAGCATCTGCTGTGCAATACGCTTTCTGACCAGCAGGCTAAGGGAGGATTTGTTCCTGTAAAGTACACCTAGTTTGGCATAGGTTTTGGATGTCAGGGTATCAATGTGCATTCCGAATGACAGCTGTATTGGATTTCTATGCAGTGTAGCTTTTTCTTTTGCATTCGTTAGTTTTGCATAAAATACAGAATTCAAGCCTCTACCTAGTATATAATTTATTGAGTGCAGTTATCAGTTAAATTATAACCTATAATGTTTCAGAAATTGAATGGAAAGTATTCAACCCTTTGGCTCTTAGTCTATGAAGCATATTACTACTGTATAGTGTGAATTAGGATTCTTAGGCATAGAAGATTTAATAATCCCTGACATTAGTGTGTGTGTGTGTGTGTGTGTGTGTGTGTGTGTGTGTGTGTGTGTGTGTGTGTGTGTGTGTGTGTGTGTGTGTGGCCTCATTCGAATATAGCCACTGAGCTACTAATATTAAATGGCAAACTACTTTTTATTTGTTATCATATTGTTGTCACACATGGGAAACCACGTTGCTTCTGCAGCGTGTTACCAAAATCTTACAGGGGCCGTTCACTATAATATGACCTTTTTTTTTTAAGTGAGCTACATGTCATGCTCTTTAAATCGGATTACCAACTTTTATTTAGTATATTTCTCCCCCCCCCCCCCCCTAAATGCAGTTTTGATTTTATTTTTATTTAAAAAGGCATAAAGCCTGCAGCGTAGTGTTCACATGGTAAGTCCTGTTGTTTAATGTCACTCCATTACACCAGGCAGCAGAGAGCTGTTTTCCAAGCTTACTACACAGGATCTTTTTCCAACCGTGGGGGAGCACACCAAAAATGGAAAAAAATGACAACCAATAGTAAATATGTTAAACTCTGTGGGTGAGTTTTGTAGAGGCCAATAGTGATCCTACGCAAATCTTTCCAATATTCAAAAAGCGTATCCCAAACAGTGGCAATATAAATTAACTTAGACAGAGTCCAATCTTTAAAGCTTAAAACACACATACAATCTGTAAAGGACTGAATCTCCTGGGCTGATGTCAAGCGGCAAGCTGCAGTCGCATCACCTCCGTGTGTGTGCCTTCAGCGTCTTGCACTTCCAGTATCTTTGGTGTATAGGACAGGTTGCAGCGCATCTGTCAAACCCCAGACTCTACACGTGTTACCAAGAAATGGCTTCCACAGGAGTTACCGAAGCCATTTCCAGGTGAAACGCGTAGATACTTGAAGTACGAGACGCTGAAAGCAGACACACACAGAGGTGGTGAGACTGCAGCTTCCTGCTTGAGGTCAGCTCAGGAGATTCATTCCTTTACAGATTCTATCTGTGTTTTTAGCTTTAAAGATTGCACACGTTGTAAGTGCACACTATGGATTTTATTTCTGCATATACAAACTTGTTTTAAATGATCTGCACTATTTTTCATCTCATTTCCCCGAGTTTAACCCGCGCACGGACCAGACTAGATGAACTTATATTGCCACTGTTTGGGATATGCTTTTTGAATATTGGAAAAATGTGAATAGGATCACTATTGGCCTCTACAAAACTCACCCATTTTGCACTATTGGTTGTCCTTTGTTCTCTTTTTGGTATACTCTTTGCTCTCCCATGCTTGAAAAAACAGTTATACTTTGAGGAACTTTGGAAACAATTCATCTTGAGTGTTTGAGCAGCAATTTTATGTTGTATACTATTTTTTGTTTTTAGATATGTTGCACTATTCACTATAATGTATTTAAGTGATTGTAACACACTTTGATAATAACTAGTCACAGTAGTTATTAAGTATTATACTTTTTTTTCACTATACACACACCACACATCAGAGTGGTTTTGGAGCACCGGCTGAAACCAATTGTCCAATCTATACAAAGGATCTGGTCAGAAAAAAGGTCTCATCCTAATCTTCTCATATAATGTTCTTGAGGTTTACTAATGTCACTAAATGAATGGAGTGTCAGAATCAAAGAGCATAGACAAACTAGAGGTGAAAACGGACATTCCACTGTACAGTATTGGAAGAACTCTTTAAGAAAAAAAAGAAACATGCAGGAAGAACTGCACATTTTACTCCATCAAAAACCAGCCTACTTCTGTTTTCAGGTGCATGAAGGGTTGGCTCCATATTCAAGTGAAAAAGTAAATCATATTAGATCGGGTTACAAGGAAATATTTGAAGCTGTACCCTATACAGACAAACGGAGGTAAGTGAATATCATGGCCTTTCATAACATTTAGAGATGAGAGCTACATTCACTTAGTGATGTTTCCATGGCTATAAAATTAAAAACTGTTAGATTCAGTTTCTGTAACAGTGGATCTACATGGCATCTTAATGATTTTATTTTGTTAACTTTCAGGGTAGAGGACATAGTTAGTAAAATCACTATGTCATTAGAAGAACTAATGGGTCTCATTCAGACCTTCTCTATGTACCAGACTTTCCTTAAACTCCAACCTGAGGCAGCAAATGAGTTACTGCGGACAACAGAGCAAAGGTAAAAAGAATAATAGACCACATGTTACTACAAATGCATCAACTAGTGAAATATAGGAATTATAAGGTCCTTGTTCAAGTTCTTAAGCTTCTTCTCTATGTTGGAGAAGAATATAGTCCCATTCATTTGAATGGAACTGATCTCTTCTCCAGCACAGGGAAGCTGCTTTAAAGCATATTGAATAAGGGCCTAACTTTTAATAATACAATAAATACAGCCTGTTCACTTCTGGATATTGTGTTGTGTATATTTGTTTTTTCTCCAGCTGTTTCATAATTATTTACCCAATAAAGATCAATATTAATACTGTATTATATTGACAGCCCTGTGAAACAAGAATGTTTTGTGTTTCTAAATTATAACTACTTACAAAGGCTGTTGCATTCTTGGACCAACTAAGTAAACCGCAAAGGAAATCGGCTGTGCAGTAGGTCACAATTATTGGTTCTATCCCAGTTTTAGTGGGTAAAAAACATGCACAGAAAGAGTGACATTTACAAGGCAAAGTGATATATGTATGTATGTGCGTATGTATGTATGTATGTATGTGCGTGCGCGCACGCACACACTTTGTTTAGCTACAGTATAACGTGACATTTCTCGAACAGATAACATACCAGCAAACATTACAAAAAGGATTCAATAGCAGTGTTGGTGCAGAATTTTACACGTTATCCCACCATTAGGCTGCGCTTATACAGCCGGCGACGCGACCGATGACGTTACCGTCGCCATTGCGACGATTTGTATTTGGAAATTTAGGTGACGTCGCTGGATGATGTCATTAAAGGGGAGGGCAGAGGCACGGAGAAGCTCCCGATTGGCCGCAAGGGATGATCGTCACCGAAAAAGTTAAAAATCAGTGACTGCCAGATTTCTGGTAGCACTGTCGCTCCGTCGCTTTGTTGCCGTCGCGTGCACTATAAGCGCACACGACAGTGACAATGCATTTGTTTTGCTGGGATGTCGCGTCGCCGGCACTATAAGCGCAGCCTAAGACACCAAAAGGGACAATGGAACCTGTTACGTGTGTGCTCTTCACTGTATAATCCATCAAGTTACCCTTCTTCTAAACAATTTAGTTATCCACTCCCTCATTTGGAATAGCCCTCATAAAGAATGTTCATTCACAGTGCATCCCCAAAATAACATGAGATTGTCATATATTATAGGCTAAAGCTCTAAAATTCCGGGCATTATTGAAATCCCTGCTCTCTGATTGGTTACAATTCTGGGCATTATCCATTCAGTAATGGCCGGAATTTTTGGCAACTTGCCAACTCACCTTTCAGAGATGCAGGGAGGCGTGCTGACAATGTAAAATGAAAAACTGTTACCAGTCCGCTCCTCGCACAGCTCGGCAGCATATGTAGTCTCTCTCACTCTCACAGCTGCTAGTGCTGTCAGAAGCTGGTGTCCCAACTAGTAACTGTGTTGCTTGCAACAAAGTCATATTTCTACCACCACTTGTTTACTGTAGCTTGTGCTGAGGTAATTATTATTTGCTTTTTATTTCATTTGTAGTTAAAATCATTGTTCCCTCACTTCTCTCCCCAATCTCTCCTCCACCCACCTATTCCCCTCTTCTCCCCCTCCACTCCTCCAAATTCCCCCCCCCTTAATTCTGGGCATTATTCAATCAGTAATGTCCTGAAATTTTTGGCACCCTGCCAAGTTTTTCAGCCAATCAGCTTTCAGTTCTCATTCACAAAGAGTGAAATTAGCTCTCGGACAGGGGAGGTGATTGAACAGGAGGCAGCAGCAAGGCACTGACTCCTCCCCCACCCTGCCTGAAGAGTGCTCAGCACAGGAGAGTGAGGGGAAAAGTTTGTGGGTGTAAAGGGGCCTGCAGAGTGTTTTTTATTGGGGTGTGTGTTTTGTGGGTGTAGAGGGGGCAGCAGAGTCTGTTTTGTTGTTGTGTCTGCTGTGTGTGTTTTGTGGGTGCAGGGAGGGGCTGCAGTGTGTTTTGTGGGTGGAGGAAGGGTGCAGAATGTTATATATGTGTGTCTGCTGTGTGGGTTTTCAGGGGGTTGCAGTGGATGTAGGGGGGGGCTGCTGGTGTGTGTTTTGTGGATGTAGAGGGGGTAGCAGTCTGGTTTGTGTGTGTCTGTGTGTGTCTGTGGGTGTATAGGGGGGCTGGTGTGTGTGTATACGTTTTGTGAGTGTAGAGCGTGGAGGAGGAGGGGACTGCAGTGTGTGTGGTTGTGTATAGAGGGGGGAGCTATGTGTATGTACAGTTTCCTTTGAATAAACTTGCAGTAAAAGCAAAAGAATGTAGACAATCCTGCTGATAAAAATCAATATGACTACAACAATGTCTATCTTTTTTATGAAAAATGTAAAAAAAAAAAAAAGCCTACAGTTAGCCTATAATACTAATAATCCCCATCAGAACAGGGCATTACTGGCCAATAATTCCCTGGCTGAGTTAAAGTCCCTCAGCTTTGCCTCGGGCCTTCAACACTTCCAGCAAGTGCATTATTGGCCAGTAATGCCCTGTTCTTCGGGGATTATTACTTAATTATAGGCTCTCTGGTTAGAATTCCAAGCATTATTCATTCAGTAAGGCCCAGAAGTTTTGGCAACTTGCCAATTCACCTTTCAGAGATACAGGGGGAGCGCTGAGAATTTGAAATAAATAAACGGCCAAATTTAATACTGCTACAGTAACTGTAAATACCTCTCCCGGTCCAAGCTCCGACAGCACCCCTACTCCTCTACTCACACAGGCAGCATATGCAGTCTCTCTCACAGCTGCTAGTGCTGTCAGAAGCTGGCGGGTCCTAACAAGTAACTTTGTTATTTGCAACAAAGTACAGTAATATTTCTTCCACAGCTTGTGTAGCTTGTGCTAAGGTAATTTTGTATTTGTTTTTTTATTTAGTTTGTAGTTAAAATCACTGCCCTCCACCCCCAACACTTCCCTTCACCCACCTCCACTCCCCCCCTCACCACTCTCTCCCTCCCCCCTCACCTCTCTCTCCCCCCCTCACCTCTCTCTCTCCCTCTCAACTCTCTCTCCCCCCCTCTCCTCTCTCTCCCCACGTCTCTCTCCCCCCACCTCACCTCTCTCTCTCCCCCTACCTCACTTCTCTCTCTCCCCCCACCTCACCTCTCTCCCCCCCCCACCTCTCACCCTCTCTTCTTCCCCCTCCTCACCCCTCACCTTTCTCCCCTTTCATTTGCTACTTTATTTCTTTTTCCTACGCAGGTGCATCAGCGTAGTTCCGATTTATATATCTATACAAAAGTGTCCTCTTTTTTTATGAAAAAAGCCTACATTTAGCCTATAATAGTAATAATCCCCTCAGAACAGGGCATTATTGGCCAGTAATGCTCTGTTCTTCTGGGATTATTACTTAAATAATCCTTTGAGCGCTGTTATGACGGGCCACTGCATGTCACGAGCGTTGGCACACTGGTGGCCCTTGTGGATTTTATGGGAGTTTTGCTTGTTTTTTAGGGTAGAGGACCCCCTCATCCATTTGAGCCATTGCTCCGATTTGTTCACAAGGATGATAGAATTAGTTTTAGTGTGTTCAGGATGAGTAACTTAAGAAACTTCATCTCATTTCAGGTTTCTGGAAATCATGGGGGTATCCTCTAATGAGACCAAAATTGAGCTGTGGTTGAGGCATGTCTGTGTGCTAGCTTCCAAGCCTTTGTGAGAAGAGCATTTGCAGAAGATCAGAAATATACCTGATATCTCCCTATGTGAAATTGTATTGAACATTGTTTTAGTGTTGAATTAAATCTTTGTTCTGACGAATAATATAAGCAACTGAACCTTAAGTGTTTACATCCATACAAGACAAAAAACACCAGAGCCTGCTCTTCCATTGATCCATGCATATTAAAAAAAATTGTAAAGAAAACGATACAAATGGCATTAATCAGAAGCAAGTAAAGAAAGTACAGTAGTAACAGTTGAAATATCCGTGATCAGTGCACAATACACATGTATCAGCAATCATACGGTAGATATGGTAGGCTATAACAAATAGATTCACATGTCTGTATAACCTAAGTTAAAATATAATCATGTAGAATAAGCTTTAGATGCTTC
Source organism: Ascaphus truei (assembly GCF_040206685.1). Lineage (NCBI taxonomy): Eukaryota > Metazoa > Chordata > Amphibia > Anura > Ascaphidae > Ascaphus > Ascaphus truei. The sequence continues at coordinate 50,275,459 of NC_134489.1, read as the reverse complement.
ACATACAGTATTCACATATCTTCTTTTAGGAGATTTGTAAACTTAATGAGAGCTCATGAAACCTACAGTATGTATAACGCTCTTGTTGGTATAACAAGCTGAGATGAAAGAAATACATCCCAGCACTCTGATCTCTTAAACAAGTAAAACCATCACAATAAAACAATTTATTAATCGTTTGACACATGTCTTCTTTATCCAATGCTGCTCCATGTAGAGGGAATTGACTAGCTCAGTTCTGGTGCATCTTCCCTTTATAGAGCCATCACCATCTTTGCCTGGTACACGTAGTATAACTTCTTCTATCCGCAAGGGTACTTAGGAGACAAATCACAAACAAAGCTTTTCTATCAATCAAGACGTTTATTCAACTGATTGTTTAAAATATGAAGTTTGCACATACAGAAGTACATATGTATAGTGCTTATCAGCTCCTTAGGAGTCGTGAAGAGTCACTCAAGGATGCTGTTTTCTCACTCTTACACCGATCAACCAGACCAGCATGTTTGCGTCAGAGTGTCACATACCTCTCAACCCGTTGTGTATATCACTTCATGAGGAGGTGTGTGCATGTGGATCCCCATAAAAGTATCACCTGAGATGAACCTACAGATTTAACGTCCATTATTCTTAAAGCGATAGCTTTGTGTGATTTTGGTAAATTTGTTAAAACTCACGTTTTTTTTAAATAACATGATCACACATGCGAGTTTGGTATTAGGGGTGCTACATCTGTACACTTATCTGAGAACAACTAACAATCCTCCAAAGTCTAGAGCTGCTTCTCCTTATCTTAGCCTGGCCATATAACTTGTCCCAAAATGTTATTCAAACAATTTATCAATGTAATTGCCTTTATTAAACTTCTTCTTTAACTATTCTCAAAGCAAATATTTTTTATAGTTTTTCTCATTGGGAATTAATGGCAAATCACATTTGTTATGGACCTTTGAATGCTGGAACATTTTTCTTTATCCTGGGCCCACCCTAGCCTAAGGAAGCCAATAAAGATAAGAGGAGGAGGATAGAGGGGGCTACAGTATGGCTGTGGAAACTCTTTATAAACACAGTGACATCAGACGAAAGGGAGCAGCCAGAGAAAATAAACCCCTCCCAGGTCTTATTTGACCATGTTTACAAACTACTTCAGAAATAATTTCAAAATATTATTTATAGGTGTCAGGATTTGGTAAAAAGGCTTTGGTGACCCAGATGTAACCCCTTAATCATGTCACTGCCATTAATACAACTTGATCCTAGGAGGGTTCCTGAAGGGATTACTTTTTTATATTAAATCTCACTTAATTTTTTTTATGGTCTGTGTAATTCAAATGTATCATCTATTGTTCTTCTCATCGCCTATTAATGGCAGCATTGTGAACTTACACAAAATAACACTAAAACTGTTATAATCAACAATTTACTTGTATACACAACAATTTACAACCCTATTGCAATAGAGACTAGGTACAAATTGTAAAAACACTCAAACATTTGATTACTGTGTGTAACGTTGCCGACTGCAACCAGGATATGGACCCGCAGGGTAAAGGTATGGAGAGATACACCAGCCTGGGATCTGAAGCCTGGGTTGCAGGGGTAGTCCGGTTCCGGGGTCGAGGCAGGCAAGGATAGTCAGGACCAGTTCCGTGGTCGAGGCAGGCTAGGATAGTCCGATACAAGCAGGCACCCAAAAATAGTATCAAAGGCAGAGCTAGGCAGGCACAAGGTACATTAATGTACATAGCGCTTCACAGTAGTAATACACGTGGTAAACAAATAAATAACAGATAATATAAATAACAGATCATGGGAATAAGTGCTTCAGACATAAAAGTAACATTAAGGAAGAGGAGTCCCTGCTCCGAGGAGCTTACAGTCTAATTGCTATCAAATAATATAACTATTAAACTGTTATGGCATAAATATAAACAATATAATTTCAACAAAAATAATTATAAATATAAATGATTGTAAAAATGTGAAAAAATGATAAACAAAAAAAACAAACATAAACAAATAATCAAAACATTAATAGTGATAGAAATGCATATATGCCTCCATGCAATAAACATTAAACACTAAAACCATACACCAGTGAAGGGTTTTCAGAGCATAATGATAATAATCAATAAAATAAAATATCATTATTCTTTAAGAAAATATATTTGAATGACTAAAGGCTTACTAAATAAATCTATTTGAGAAAATGACCAAGATTCCATTCTACATTCATCCCCACAGGGAAGCGTGTTCTTAAAGTAAAGATCCAAAACGCTTCCCTGCGGTCCAGTAGGTTCACATGGTCTCCCCCTCTTGCCTTCTTATGGACCTGTTCAATCCCCAAAAAGGAAAAGTTCTTTACTCCACCAGAATGACACTCAGAGAAGTGTTTCGAAACCGGGTGGTTCAAGTCCTTAATCCTACTGTAATAAGCCTAAGGTGTTCTAAAATTCTAGTTTTTAGGACTCTAGTCATCCTCCCCACGTATCTCTTACCGCACCCACACGTCAACAGATAAACAACAAACTGAGTATTACAGTTAATAAAACTATCTTATATTTTTTGTTTTTCTGTGTAGGACTGCCAAGAAACAAACGTGGAGAGTTTCATGTGTCTGCACGCCTTGCATGTGCCACATTGAAATGAACCTTTAGTGATAGAGGGTGCTTGTTTGATTTTAGGAGTGGAGATATCACTTGGAGAAATATATGAGGCAATTGTGTTAGCCCTTCTAAAGACAAATTTAGGACCAGGCTCCACATATTTATTCAGAACCGGGTCCATACAAAGAATCCCTCAGTGCTTATAGATAATAGATTTTATGCTATTACTATGTTTATTGAATTGTGAAATAAACAAAGGGGAATTGATTGTAGAATTGTTCTGACCTTGTTTGTTCCATTTTTTTCTCCTAATATTGGAGTTAACTGATGTCAGAGAGGTATATCCCTCATCACTCTGGCTAGAGAAAAGAGAGGACCCCTCCGTATAAAGTTTTTCCTTAAAAACCTCTCTAAGATTGTTGATTGGATAGCCTCTTTCAAGGAACCATTGACCCAGCTCCTCAGACTGAGTAAGGAAGCACTCTAAAGTAGAGCAGTTACATCTCATCCTGAGGAACTGTCCCTTGGGTATACCTCTGATGACTGCATCTGGATGACAATTGTCTGCCTTAGAAATCTGTTCCTAGAGTTGATCTTATGGAACACATCTGTTTGAAATTTTTTATATGAATATCAACATAGAACAAGATCCAGAAAATGAATATGGTGAAAATTGAAATTTACCATGAATTTTTAATTGTGTTGTTATTAAGATAGTGTATGAAAGAATGAAGTGTCTTAGTTTCACCCTTCCAAATAATAATAAGGTCATTGATAAACCTTTTATTAAAAATAATATTATTGCAAAAGTGATTAGAAAAAAATATATTGAGATTCCCACCACCCCATAAAAAGGTTTGCATATGATGGTGCAAAACTCGTGCCCATAGCTGTGCCTATTTCTTGTAAATAAAATTTGTGAAGAAATTATGAGCGAGAAGAAAAGGAATACAGTAGCATCCAAAATGAAAGTGGATTGAAAAATAGAAATATCTGGATTCTCCACAAAATGGCGGACAGCTGCCAATCCATGGTCATATTTTATAACCGAATAGAGAGCTGTATTGTGAAGTTGTCACCAACCCTCTATTTCATTGGGAATGTCCACTTGGAATGGAAAATATAGTACTCACAATTACCTCCTCCAAACTGGATAGACGTGCAGCTGCTGATGAAGGATCCAAGTAGAAAAATAAAAAGTAGAGCACAGCCAAAAAGGAGAAATGAGAGGATCCAATTCATGCAGAAAAATTTATTGGAATAACCAAGGCATAGAGGATAACCTCCTATGCGTTTGGAACTAAAAGTTCTTTATCAAGGAGTAAAATAAATAATTGTCTTGATCGCAACTAGGTCTTCCTCTCAGACGCATCACACAACAATACCTGTGGCGCACACAGACCTCTGTCTGCGCGTCTACGCCACCTAAACACTGTGCTCATGGAGTCTCCTCACCATGGCACTTGGTCCCGCTGGCGACGCGCCCGCTTCATGTCATACCCCCTGTGTGCGCACGCCACACCCCCCCTGTGTGTGCACGCAGCATGGCAGGTAATCTCAAGAAAGGTATAAGCTGCCTCTCACCTGCAGCCAATCATGCTTCCTCCTATCGGCTGGATCTCTGATGCAAAAAGACCAGCAAATACATTGGTTCGGTCATGACCTAGCCGATCTTACTGACAAGGTTAAATGCCTCTCTTCTTACACTGCTACAACCACAGCACCTGTCCCTGCACCTGTGGCCCTGACTTCTGAACCAAGGTTACCTACCCCTAACCGTTATGCTGGTGATCCTTTAGGCTGTCGGGGATTTTTGAACCAATGGTCCATCCACTTTGAGCTGTTACCTTCTCATTTCCTTTCTCAATGCTCTAAAGGTGGCATACGTTGTTTCTCTGTTGACGAACGATGCCCTGGCATGGGCCTCACCTATCTGGTAACAAAGACCAGACCTGACCTCTGATCTTGTCGCTTCACCGCAGAGTTCCAGAGAGTCTTCGATACGCCTGGCTGCAAGGTAACTGAAGCATCTACTCTCTTAAACATCTCACAGGGGGACCGTACGGTGGCCGCTATGCAGTCGAATTCCGTACAATAGTCTACGAAACCAGGTTGAACGATGAAGCCCTGTCAGCAGTATTCTGTCAAAGATTGTCCAAGGGTCTCAAGGACGAGTTAGCTTCTCAGGAGCGCCCCGCAGGACTAGAAGATCTTGTGGCACTATGCAAACAAATGGATCAATGCCTCCAGGAGAGAAAGATGGATAGAGGCAGGCACCAATGAGGTACACACTCTTTCTTTACTTGTCCAGCAGGGTCTGTGGCTCTGTAACATGTAGCTCACCACAAACCAGACACGACTACGAGGCTGAGGTAGGGAATTGTATAAACGCCAACCCAGAACCTCGAGGGTGCATCTAGAGTGTAGATTGTCCAACGAAGAAAATGAGGAATAAGGGCTCTATGCAGTAAGCGCCGAAAAAGTGCAATCGCCAAGGGTACCTTATCGGCATGATTCTGCCGATTTTCTCTCTCCGTATGCAATAAGTGCCAAATCCCTTCCGAATCAAACCGAAAACATTTGCTCCCACTCTGCCGATGATTTGCCGATCACACACAGGTGTATCAGCGTGCATGGCGAGGTGGTGTAAGGTTCCCCAATGAAACTTCTTGCTGAATCTGCCGAAGCAGGCATGTTTTGGATTGAGCGGCCCATTTAAAGGCAGCGTGTATTTTTATTCATTCTCTGTGTTGTTGGGAGACACAGAGAGAGAGAGACACACAGAGCTGGCCAATTTACATATTTCATATTGACTGAGACAGTTGTGGTGTATTGTGAGAGGTTTGTCCTGTGTTGTTTTGTTTACATCTTTGTCTTGTTTTCACTTTGTAAGTGTTCAGTGCGATTGTCTTTAAATTTCTTTTCTGTTCTGTGTGAGTGCTAGAGGTATGGCCGCAAGGCATGGGAAGAGTGATGCTGGTGTGAGTGGTACTGGTAGTCGTGTGAGTACGCGTCTGAGTGAACGTAGGATTCAGTGGAGTGCTGTTGCTGCGAGGGCGAATGGTGTTGCTGGGAGTGCGAGTGGTGTTGCTGTGAGTGCGAGTGCTGCTGGTGGCTCTGTTGCTGGTGCTGCTGGGGTGTCTGGTGGTGGGGTGATTGCTGGTGGCTCGCTTTTGGAGTCTCTTCCATTGGAAGAAGGAGAGTCCAGTCAGCAGCAGCCAAGCTCTGGGTCTGCATGTATTCGGAAGAAACGTGTGGAGCGGCCACGTAATCCATGGTCTTTTAGTTTAACATTTTTGGCCAAAATTGTTGTAAGCCCCTGAGCCAACTGCACGGCAGACCACAATTCAGGGGTCCCTAACGCTAATATAAATTCTTAATAACCTGTGTAATAACAGGAAGAATGATTTATAGTAAATCTGTCAATATTAGTTGCAAAGTTCTAAGTCTGATTGAAGCTTTTATTAACCTGTACATTACCAGGAAAAGCACTCTGTATTAGAGTTGTCACAACCATACTGCAAGCACGCAAGTTCCCCTGAGTGGAAGATGCTATGGAGTGAGCCCTTAACCATTTAAATGTGGGATGGGGTGAGCTACAATTAGGTAGGAGGTTGCCACCCTCCAATCAGCCAAGACTAGCTGAACAACAATTGTAAAACATACTGAACACCTAACAAGCTCCTATTGAACCCCCCCCCAAAAAGGGACCCCTGAATTGTGGTCTGCCGTGCAGTTGGCTCAGGGGCTTACAACATTTTTGGCCAAAAATTTTAAACTAAAAGACCATTTTACTTAATAGATATTTATACATATATATTTAGGCACTGTACCGTGTATGAGTTTCACTGGATGTGCTAAAACTGAGCTCTGTCTGTGTTTTATGTTCTGTCTCTGGTTTTAAATATAGATGCTGATATTTAGCCATAAATACTCCCACTACACAAACTTAATGTTAATTATGTACACATGTCAATAAAATTCTTATGTTATTCTTCTATATAGTTGCTCCTGAAGCTCATGTGTCATCTGGCACTGAACATGTCTCATCACCTGGCTCATCCAGCTCATCATCAAGCATGGAAGGTGAGTGTATGAGGTGCAGCACATCTAATGTGTACATTTGTAGATGTTAATTTGCCATGCTAAATAAATGCCTTTCACATGTAATTAACTTCACATCAGTTATTGTCACAGAAGATGTAGTGTTTCCTGACAACACGTATTGTGTGTGTTGTAAACTATCAGCTAGGAGTTGTGAGGTTACAACAACCTTTCATTCATTCTTCTTTCACACTGAGTCGAAACATCATTGTTACTTCAAGCATAAACTTTTAATTTGACACAAATTAAAAATTATGGAAACATGTTATGTGTTACACTGTGAGAACAACTCTCATTATATTGAAAAACAAGTGAAAGTTCCATGGCAGTTCATAATGTCTTTCTTTATTTGTAGAACCAGATGTTCCCACTCAAGGACAAATTCACTCAAGTGACCATGAAGGTGTTCCCACTCCTGGATTACCCAGCATTCAAGTCCTCCTGCTCGTGACACCTACACAGCTATTGCAGCTTCTGAAGAAAGAATCTTGGGTGAAGAAAATCGTCGTCATTCAGAAATGATGTCAGTGCTTGAAAGGATGATATCACTGCAGGAAAGGTCAATATCACAAATGTCACAAATTGAACGCGTCATCATCCAAGTTCCTAAAGAAATCCAAAATGTAAACAGGACATTACAAGCAATAGTTGTGAATCTAAGCCAAGCAAATCAGTTGCGAATTACTGCAAGAGAACAACAATTCCACTTTACCCCATCTGAGGATGGATCTTTACATGCTGCTACTTTTTCTCCAGAGTCATCAGTTCTTCATTCCCCAGTTGTGGATGATACCGGTACAGTAGGTGCAAGTTCTGTGCAGGTCCCTGTCAACATCCAACTGCTTACATCTGTTCAAAATCAGGAACGAACACCTACAAATGAGATACGATAAAAACAGCGCAAAAAAACCTCATGGTGTAGTATTTAAAGAATATTTATAGAATAAAAAAGGTGATTATTGCACGTACATCAAGAAAAAGCATATATCAACAGGACATGTTTTGGACATGTTACCACTCTTGAAAACTGCTCCGTGTGGGCTCACTGTCTCTCTGGATGGTCCTCTTATCTTCAATAACCGTCCCAGCGAGGGGTGCACACCTCATTAGGGATTCACCCCACAGTGTGAGTCTGCTCAAAAGCGCTAGTCTCTGATCTCCAGCGGGTCACTCGGCGGGAAGTTCAAACCTCTGTGAGGGATCTCCCATCAGCTGTGATCGTGGCAAACGCTGTGCTCACACAGGCCGTTCCGGGTTGAGCCGCAGTCGTCCTGACGTCATCAGACGGCGCCCTTGTATCACTCCCGTCTGCTCGCGGATGGTGAAAGCGGTGAATGTCCAATAACATGTGAAGGGGATATGCTATATATAAAAACCGCAATGGGTATTGATAAAAATATAGATGGAACGCGCCCTCTCCTATGCGTTTCGTAATCGATTCCCTGAAGAAGTATCGATTACGAAACGCATAGGAGAGGGCGCGTTCCATCTATATTTTTATCAATACCCATTGCGGTTTTTATATATAGCATATCCCCTTCACATGTTATTGGACATTCACCGCGTTCACCATCCGCGAGCAGACGGGAGTGATACAAGGGCGTCGTCTGATGACGTCAGGACGACTGCGGCTCAACCCGGAACGGCCTGTGTGAGCACAGCGTTTGCCACGATCACAGCTGATGGGAGATCCCTCACAGAGGTTTGAACTTCCCGCCGAGTGACCCGCTGGAGATCAGAGACTAACGCTTTTGAGCAGACTCACACTGTGGGGTGAATCCCTAATGAGGTGTGCACCCCTCGCTGGGACGGTTATTGAAGATAAGAGGACCATCCAGAGAGACAGTGAGCCCACACGGAGCAGTTTTCAAGAGTGGTAACATGTCCAAAACATGTCCTGTTGATATATGCTTTTTCTTGATGTACGTGCAATAATCACCTTTTTTATTCTATAAATATTCTTTAAATACTACACCATGAGGTTTTATTGCGCTGTTTTTTTCTTTTTTTTTCTGTATTAGTTGGACAGCTGAGCCATCCCCTAGAAACTGCAGCATAAAACCTCCCTATAAAGGTTGTATATTACTTTGTTCACAATATCACTTAACCTCTATACACCACTAATGAGCGCATTATCTGTTTTATTCAAATGAGATACGAAAAAGAAAGTTAGGGCAACAATTACTACTAACCAGCTTTTGGAAAAAGATTAAAACACCAGAACAAGAAACTGCTCCAACCTCAGTCGTGCAATGTTTAGCAACTGGTTCACAACTGCCACAGGCCACACCCAGTGCCCCTGAAGTGCAACAGCCCACACCCAGTGCCCCTGAAGTGCAACAGCCCACACCCAGTGCCACTGAATTGCCACAGCCCACACCCAGTGCCCCTGAAGTGCAACAGCCCACACTTAGTGCCACTGAAGTGCAACAGCCCACAAACAGTGCCACAGAACTGCCACAGACCAGTACAAGTCATACAGTTAAGGCCAAAGTACTTGGCAAAGGGAAAAGGCAAACACAACAGCCAACAAGCAGGCCTGTGACTCGCTCTCAAAAGGATAAACAAAAATAAATACTCACATTCACTAAATGTGTTGGTGTCCTGGTGGTGTTTACTGCAGACTATTTCATGCATAGTGTATGTATGATCATGTACAGATGCTTGATAACATTCAAGTATGTCCTTGTACACATGAATGTTTACAAATGCTCACTGACTGAATTAAGGCATATCTAATAACATATGAATATGTATTAATCATCAGTGGATTAATGGTACAACATTACACACTTGCCATGTTTATAGAAGCTGACATTCACTTAGCTCTTGTTCAAGGTGAGATGTATGTGGGTGTGTTTGGTAATGTAGATAGTCATTTCATGCTAATATTACTGACATACAACTTTAAGTAACTACCCATATAACAGCATACATTTTGATGTTGTGTTTTCTGGTGTCTTAACTCTGTAACACATTAGTTACCTTAATCTTCTTTCATAGTTCATAATGTTGGCATGTGATTATGTATGATTTTTGGTTACAATAACAGATCTGTTAGTGTGTATGAATATATCTGTAGTCTCTCTGTATCTCTACGGATATATGTATACACACACACACACACACACACACTGTGTGTGTATATATATATACAGTATATATATATATATATATATATATATATATATATATATATATATATATATATATATATATAAAATCAGAATGAACAGTACAGGCCTTCATGGCTCAAAAGAGGCCTTGTTTGCTGTTAAATACAACTTCTACACAGCTGCCTCAAATAGGCCCTCAAACATACTCACCCAGTAATGTTATAAACTGTAATGAAGTGTTAAGAGAATTACAACAAGGCCTGTTAGCACACAAGGCCTTCAATGTACAGATAGATATACTGTGGAGGGTTTTTGTCACTTTATTTACCCACCATAACCTTAATAATTGTGGTGATTACCTAGTCTATAGTCTCAAAACCAGCTTTGCCATTACAACCAACCTCACACTGATGATACCCATCAAGGTTGAAACAGCTGTGTAGCTGAGACTGTGTCCCCTTGGCCTTGAGTCATCGTCCCTTCAGGGACTAAAGACTCCTGCTGCTTTTGGGGGGGCATGCTATCTCGAGCTAAGAGGAGTGATCCTGAGCGAGCGGTTCTGAGCGAGCAGATGCGGAAGTGAGGGGCCGGCGCCTTGCCTGGTGGGATCGCCCGAAAGGGCTTAACCCACCTGCTGAAATTAGGGTGCCGCACCTGAGCTTATTCAAGGCGGACGATGGCTTTCGGTGGGATGAGGAATACAGTCCGGTTCCTGGTCGAGGAAGCCGAGAGAGACTGCGTGAGACTGCAACATGTGGTGGAGAAAGTCCTTGGAGAGATGCTGGAGCTGGACGAGACGAAGGTGTACTGCCTCCAAGACTTCCCGAGGCAGGGCATTTATGACCTGACCCTGAATACAGATGCGGATTGCTGGAACATCTATGAAATGTGCAGTGAGAGGAAAGAGGAAAGAGGATCCAAGGCTGTTGGGAATCAGCGTGGCCCCGAGCTTTATGCTGGAGGACAAGCCGCTTATTGTACATATGTATAACCATTTTGTACAGAAGGAAGACATAGTGTGTTTCCTGAGGAGATATTGTTCTCTGGTAAGGGGAGGAGAAATGTTAAGAAACGCTTATGGCTTTTTTAACGGAAAACTGCATTTTTGGGTGCGTTTTAAGCCTGACCCAGAACGAGGAGGAGTAATGCAACCGCCTGTAAGTTTTGCCATTTGTGGGGAAAGGGGCTTCTTAAACTACCCTGGCCAGCCTATTTACTGCACCGACACACTTTATTCGAGCAAATACCCGGTATGTACCTGGCAGATACCTGGAATGCGCCGCTCCTCACCTCTAACAAGCCCCGTTGCATTTGCCTTCCCAGCCTGGGTTCATGCCTGGCTGATGGGCGGCTGATCTGTTAAATGATAATGATTAGGATTTAATAGGCTGCAATGCTTCGCGTGTCTACCAGATGGCATAAATTCATGAATTGTAATGCAGTATATATATATGTACTGTGCAGTATTGCAGCCAGCGGGAATAAAATGCTTCAATCCCTGCCGGAAAATAACTCAATGCACTCGGGCAGAAAACAGTCACAAACCTCAATACACCCGGGTATACCCGAATTCGTGGGACTAGCCGAGCTCGAATAAAGTGTGTCGCCAGTGTATTGCAGGAATTGTCACAAATATGGACATACTAAGGAGGAGTGTGACAAAGTTGGGACTGTATGCCGCAATTGCGGAGAAGGACACACAGCAATGGCTTGTTGAATCCCAAAAAGTGCAACTTGTGTGGGGAACGTGGACATTTTGCACGGCAGTGCACAAAAAGAAAATCTTACGCCCAAGCGGCAAGGGGTTGTGAGCCGGGAGATACCGCAGAGTTTGTTGGACTGATCTTTGGGAATGGACAGACGGAAGAGGGAAGGATGGACTCACAGGAGGGGGGGATCTCAGAAGTGGAGGTAACCCCTGAGTTTCTACAAGGAGAAACTTCAGGAGAAGAAATTGAAGAAACTTTGGCGGGTTCTACAAGCGATATTTTGCAGAAAAAAGAGGAAGATCTCTTCCTGGACTCCTTGGCCCAGAAACCGGAGGTGGGGGGAGGGGAGGAGACGGGAGCAGTCCATCAGATAGATGCGGGGCAGGGGGAAATACGGTCATTGAGTGTGGTGGAACCTAGCTGGGCGGAAAGAATGGAGTTTCAAGATGCACAAAGGGTGAGGGAAGGTCCCCAAGATGTCTTGGAGGAGGAAATGGAAATAGGAGGGAAAAAAGCTCAAAAGCGTAAAAATCTGCAAGGGATAGAAACAAAGGAAGATAAGGATAGCCAGAGTAAAGTGGAGCCTAGAGTGGAAGGGGTAGAGGGTAAAGTTGGAAAAATATCAGGGAAAGTAACCCTAAAAGAGAAAAGGGAACATTTTGAGGACGCAGTGGGAGATGTTCTATTTTGGGTTGGTATTTTTCGGAAGCAGCATGGGGGGAGTAGTGAGGAACAGATTAGAAAAAAATGATATACCAAAGAAAACAGCTGACAAAAGAGCAATATGAAGAACTAAAAAAGGAGCATGTGCAGTGGGTTAAAATAAAAGAGGCTAGGGGAGAGGTGAGGGAGAAGGAGAGTAGCGAGAGCAATAGCTCGTCCCCACAAAAAAGCGTGGAGGGAACTAAAGCTAAAACAGTAGAAAGGACGGAAAAGGGGAAAAGTGAGAATGACAGCTTGTCCTCACAAAAAAGTCAGATAAGCATGGAGGGAACTAAAATTCCCAGAAGTGTAAGTGGAGTAAGTGGGAACGAAAGGGAAGAAAAGGCAGGCAAAAAAGGGATTGTACAGGCAAAAGAGGAAAATTCTGCAGGAGATAGTAAGGGGAGGAGCACCCAGGGAAAGGGTGAAGTAGGGCTTACAAAGGTAGAGGATTTGCACAATCGACTTGCGAGGGGATTTGGGCAGAGATATTGGGATGTGAAGAGTCATGGGACGGGTATGAAAAAAATGTGAGGTTTGGGATCCAGCTAAAGGAAAATAAGAGAGGTTTGGAAGTTATGGAGGAAAAATTAAAACAGATGATCGCATCACTTGAGAATAGAGAAAGGGTTTTTGTTTTTTAAATGAAAGAATCTTGAAGTATATGGTTCTTATCTTTGTATGATGTTTTGGTTATAGGGTTTTTTTCGTAAAGTTATGGTTTTTTTCCCCTTCTGAAAAGTTAATATATGTTTTGGAGAATGTACGAAAAGCTTAGTGTAGGACTTGGGAAGTAATTCATTCTTAGGTATTGTGGTGTTTTGTATTTTTTTTTGGCAATGTAAGGAATGTATAGTGATATTTTCTGTTTATTACTGGCTGTAATTAAGTGAATCGTTAATAAAATAAAAAAAGAAAAAAAAAGAAAAGGTTGAAACATGTCTGTGAGCGGGTTTAATGGCTTTGCATCTCATCTCATCCCAGCCTCTGTCTAAAAGCTGTGTTTAAAACAGCATGCATTGGCTTGAGGATTTGCTTGTGTAATACGAGCTTGAGACAAAAGGTGGCACTGAGTGCTCATTTGCATGTCATTTCCCAGAATCCCTTGCTGCATTTGAAGTGCTGTATGCTGGGCAATAATGGGGAAAGACAGGGTTGCAGACCTGTCTAAGACATGCAAATGAGCATACAGTAATATTTACAGTTGCTTTATGCTTTACTGTGGAGGGTTTTTGTCACTTTATTTACCCACCATAACCTTAATAATTGTGGTGATTACCTAGTCTATAGTCTCAAAACCAGCTTAGCCATTACAACCAACCTCACACTGATGATACCCATCAAGGTTGAAACAGCTGTGTAGCTGAGACTGTGTCCCCTTGGCCTTGAGTCATCGTCCCTTTGGGGACTAATGACCCCTGCTGCTTTTGGGGGGGCACGCCATCTCGAGCTAAGAGGAGTGATCCTGAGCGAGCGATTCTGAGCGAGCAGATGCGGAAGTGAGGGGCCGGCACCTTTGCCCTGGGACATCACCTTTACTGGCTAAAGTCTCTTGCTGCTTTTGGGGTGCCGCACCTGAGCTTGGGAGAGCAGAGATAATGTCGCAAGCTGGAATGCGCAATTCCATTTGGTTCCTGATCGAGGAGACCGAGAGATGTCAAGTGAACCTGCTGTGGATCGTGGAGAAGGTGCTGAAGCAATTGATCGTTCTGGACACTGAGAGGATCTTCTGCCTTCAGAATTTCCCTGCACAGGGGATTTATGACCTGACCTGCCATCAAGAAGCGGATGTTTGGTGCACTTTTGAAAAGTGCAACGAGAAGTCTGGTGACCCGATCTTACATGGCATCAAGGTAATTCCAAGTTTTATGCTGAATGAGAGACCACTTGTACTTCACATGTACAATCCATATGCAAGGAAAGAGGAGATTGTGACTTTTTTGAAACGGTATTGTGAAATGATCAGAGGAGGTGAAGAACTTAAAAACCCGTATGGCATGTTCAACGGGAAGAGACGTTTCTGGGTACGGTTCAGACGGAATCCATCATGTGCGGGAGGAGTGACACACCCACCGGCCATGTTCAATATCAGAGGAGACAGAGGATTTTTGTTTTACTCGGGACTGCCTCTATATTGCAGGCATTGCCACACTTATGGACATACAAAGGAGGGTTGCACGAAAACGGGAATTGTGTACCGTAATTGTGGGGAAGAGGGACATACTGCAGCCAACTGTGGAGTCCCTAAGAGATGCCATCTATGCGAAGAGGAAGGACACTTGGCATGGCAGTGCACAAAAAGGACATATGCCCAGGCAGCAAAAGGGGGCATTGTGCTAGAAGAAGAGGAAGAGACAGTGGAGGGTCAGGGAATTTGTGAGATGGAGAGTTCCCAAGAGGGAGGGCTTGATCCGGCTATAACATCAATGTATGAGGAGGATTTAAGAAGGGAAGAAATGGTAGAGAGTGGCCCAATAGAGGGGGAGGTGGAAGTGGAAATAATGGACACGACGGACCCAAGAAAGGGGCGCAAAAACGTAGTTTACAAAGTGACAATGATGTTTGTACAGTTGAAGGGGAGGCGAAGAGTGAGCTACGGCAAGATAGGGTGATGAAGTCAAAGTTTTGTGCGCTGGATTTGGCCAGTATTGACGGGAGTGGGGAAGAGGAACAGACCAGGAGTAAAGGAAAAGAGGAAAATAAGAAGTTAGATAGGGAAGCGCAAGAAACAGAGGACAAGGCAGGCCCTGGTGGTGCGAGTGGAAGAGGCAAAGAGGGAAAGAGTAAGTGTAAAGGGTTTGTTGTTAATGGAAGCGAAAACGAGTCTTCGCAAGGGATAGAAACAAAGGAAGATAAGGATAGCCAGAGTAAAGTGGAGCCTAGATAGAAGGGTGTAGAGGGTAAAGTTGGAAAATTATCAGGGAAGGTAACCCTAAAAGAGAAAATGGAACATTTTGAGAACGCAGTGGGAGATGTTCTGTTTTGGGTGGGTATTTTCCGGAAGCAGCATGGGGGTAGTAGTGATGAACAGATAATAGAAAGATTGGAAAAAATGATGTACCAAAGAAAACAGCTGACAAAAGAGCAATATGAAGAATTTAAAAAGGAGCATGTACAGTGGGTTAAAATAAAAGAGGCTAGGAGACAGGGGAGGGAGAAAGAGAGTAGTGAGAGTAATACAGTAGCTCGTCCTCACAAAAAAGTCAGATAAGCGTGGAGGGAACTAAAATACAGAGAAGTGTAAGTGGGAATGAGAGTGAAGAAAAAGCAGGCCAAAAGAGTGGGGGTGAAGGGGGACAAGGAGAAAGTAAGGAGGAGAACTTGGCGAGGAGAAAGTTAGAAATTATGAAGGGTTTGGAAAGTGAGAAGAGGCAGCGGTATATAAAACGGCTGATAGAAAATTTAAATTGGCAGGCAGGTATCTCAGTAGCGTCAGATTCGACAAAAACGGCTTCGTTGAGAGAAAATTTTCAAAAAGCAAACGTGTCTTTAGAGGAAGTAAGAAAATTAGTGAAAAGTTGTGATACATGTATTATCAGTGTTTTCTTAGAGAAGTTGCTGGGATATAAGAAGTGAGTAGATGTATATGTTCTGGAGAAAGTACGAAAAGCCTAGTGTAGGACTTGGGAAGTAATTCATGCTTAGGTATTTTGGTGTTTTGTGGTTTTTCTGGCAATGTAAGGAATGTATAGTGATGTTTTCTGTTTATTACTGGTTGTAATTAAGTGAATCGTTAATAAAACTTAAAAAAAAAAAAAAAAGTTGAAACATGTCTGTGAGTGGGTTTAATGGCTTTGCATCTCATCCCAGCCTCTGTCTAAAAGCTGTGTTTAAAACAGCATGCATTGGCTTGAGGATTTGCTTGTGTAATACGAGCTTGAGACAAAAAGTGGCACTGAGTGCTCATTTGCATGTCATTTCCCAGAATCCCTTTCTGCAGTGGAAGCGCTGTATGCTGGGCAATAATGGGGAAAGACAGGGTTGCAGACCTGTCTAAGACATGCAAATAAGCATACAGTAATATTTACAGTTGCTTTATGCTTTACTGTGGAGGGTTTTTGTCACTTTTTTTACCCACCATAACCTTAATAATTGTGGTGATTATATAAATATCTATATATATCTATATATCTACATATCTATACATATATATATCTACACACAATATATAGTTAATTATATATAGATAAATATATGTTGATATATGTATATATATATATATATAATTATATATATATTTATATATATGTATATATATATATATATATATATATCAAGAGAGACTAACAGAGAGAGTCAAAGAGAGAGAAAGAGAGATAAACAGACAGAGAGAAAAACAGAAAAAGAGACAAACATACAGATGTGTGTGTATGGTTACATCTAGCTAAGTGTAACCAGAAATCTGTTCATCATAGCACTGTAGATGATTTCACACAAATTGTTATTCTAATTCAAAGAGTCTACTTGTTTTGCATGTGTTGATTGCCTAAGCCGAAAGTAAAGTTTCGATTCCTCTGAAAAGAGTATCTTACCTAAAGAATTTCAGCCAATTATTGTAACAAATTTCTTGTGGCAGAAAACCTAGGCATATAACTGCTACGTTGTATTATAACCTTGGAAGAAACCGCGAAGATAACATGTAACTATTCACACATTCAGCAGACATCCGTATGCGTTCAACTTCACACAAGGTACACTTGAAGAGAGAAGAAATGGCAGAAGCTTCCACATTGCACAGCCATCCACGTAAATCATACAAATTTATGATTTATGAAGCAATCGAATCAACGCCAGAGAAAAGTGCAAACAATGCCAAAATCTATGACTTGATCCAAAAGAAATATCCATACTACCAATAACCTGACATACAACGAAATTTTACAACTTCTGTACGATTCACTTCATCTGCAAATGAATGTTTTGAGTGTGTCCATGATCGGCTAGATCAACGATATGGATGCTGGCATGTTGCGCCATCATTTAAACTTACCATGGAACATGGAACATATCTTCTGTTAAATAGCATATTTTTGCCTAATACCAGTGACACTGAAGCCGCACCGACTGTCGCGTCTGCTGATCTACCTGCACCCTCCATTCAGCCAGACCAGATGCAAGATGGACATAACTACTATGATATGTATCCAAACTTATATGGGCAATACCAATGTGGATGGGAAAACAACCAACAACTGTACGCACCTCCGGACGTCTTGTTTGAAGAAGCCACTGCAGATCCATATGACGCCCTCATGGAGATGTGTGTGATTCAGGAATCAACGGTTGCCTCAACCATGGATGATACTGTTGTGCCTTCCTGCAGAGAGCAGTTGCAGCCAAATCAGTTTTGACTTCTACAAGAATGGTAAATACAAATTTCGTTATGCCTTAACTCAAATTATATATGTCTACATTAATAATATACACCATTTGTTAGCCAAATGAGTGGATACAGCTTAACATTGCAGACAGGCTTACATGTAGCGTGCACAAAGACATTATTTCCTATAACAATATACTACATGACGAACCATTAGTACACATTGGTGACGGAGTCCTAAATCCTAGATTATTATCGCTTTTAAAGTATCATTTCAACATGTTACACTAACTGTAACACACACACACACACCTCATTGTTTAGCATTCAACATATAAAAACAAAGTGTCGCCCACATATGACGTGGGACCGTGGTAATGTCCCAAGGCGTCCTTAAAAAGGTTACCGATGCAAGCCCCACCCCCAACCGACGTGCGCGCGTGAAACTGTATTGGCTGTGCCCGTAGCTTATTGTTACGGTCAGTGCAGTGTGTCATGCGCGCGTGTCGGTGGGGCGGTGCGTGCACAGCGCTGGAGGCCAATGTTCATTCAGTGGGAGGGGTGTTTGCGTGCATTTCACGGTGCCTTAACATGACGTCACACGTATTTTGTTCGCTCATTGGCTGATCGTCCGTTTTTTCCGTGGGCACACGTCCGTTTACAAAGTTTAGATATGTACGTGTGTAGAAGTGAATTTGTTTCGCTTCCATATCATAACTTCCAGCCATGATATGCGTACTGCTAGCAGCACTATGGAGGGACATGTATTGAACGCACAGCGTACACATTGTTTTGCGCATGCGCTAAGACTTAGTCCACACATTCGTGACGTGCGCGAGCAACAGACTTTGTGCGCGCACATTATTATGTATACAGGCACCGGAAAAAACATATCAGTAGTAATGCCAGCAACGCCATTCAAAAAATGAGACAGTTCTGTATCTATAGTTTTATCCTTGCAGATTAAACATATACGTTACTTATGCGTGAATATCCACAATCATATAGAGATGTGTTAAGCGTTGTCATGCTGAGACATATATAAATGTGCCATCTTTGAACATCATGTGTTTGCTGTATTTCACAGATGTCGCGGATGAATACATGGGACCAATGTATGATTTCAGATGAGCCAATCGTTATATTAGATGATTGTGACGACTAGCGAACAACTATTATAATAACATGTACACGGGTAAAACACAATGTTTTAACCCATCAGGTGCTCAGAAGAATGACGGGTGCTGTTGTGTATTACTCCAAATACAGTCAATTGATATTGATTACACACTCCACATGAATATGCACTTAAGCATTTAACATTTATATGTTGTCTTTCCCAGCAGCTGGCTCCGAATGAGCTCTAGTAGCACTGAGATAGAAAGACTCACTGTTTAGATGAAGTGGGCAGTGTCGTGACTTGATGACCCATGTCGCTTGTTGGTCCGTCGGGTCTCTGGTGAATACTGTAGCCACTCAGTCTGATGTAGGCTGTAGAATCAGTGTGTGGAGCCGTGGCTCTGCGAAATGATGTAGTTCTTCTTGCCGCCAACCCTCCTGCAACTGCTCCGTCGCAGTGGGTGGTCGTGTGACCGGCGGCTATGACGTCACTCCGGATCGACGGGACACAGCGTGAGACTGTAATGAAAGGCTCAGGAACAACAGCAAACTGGCGTGCATGCAGCAGACAGAAATGCAGAGAAATCCTCCCATGGGAGTTGAAGCAGCAGCACAGCAAAAACGAACAGAGGAAGGCTGATGGGGCTAACTGAAAAAAGACTTTATTGAAACAGTGTGCTAACGGGTCCTCTGACACGTTTTAGCCCGTGGGGCCTTTGTCAAAGAGTAACCCGTTAGCATATCAGACCTCCTTAAGTAGTGTGTGCAAAACTGATACACCTGTGTATGTTGCCCAATAATTGAGCTACAGGTGTCCAGGTTCATATAATCACCACCCAGGGGTATAAATGGTTAAAAACAGTGAATCAGAAACAGGCATGTCAAATCCTAAGTATACACAAAACAGAGATACCTTCTGATATTACACAGACAATGTATAACTAAAAAAGATTGCCTGGTCCAAGTTAAAAACAAAGTTGAATAAGATCAAAAATCATATGCACACTGAATCATTGGAATAAATAAGTAACAATATACCCATATGCCAGACAATACAAGAAATAGCAAAAAATTAGTAATCATCACATAACAAATTATTTAATACAATATATTTAAAATTGAAAAAAGAGAAAAACTAATGAAAGGATGGAAGGGGTGGGGAAAGGGAGGTAGTGGTGGGGAGGGAAAGGCGGCGGGGGGGGGGGAAATGAGGGGGGGAGAGAAGGGGGGAGAGGGGTGGAAAAGGATAACCCTAATTTAATTAAATTAATCATGTAAAAAGTGTTTTAACTCCCATTCTATATTTAATCCATGGGGTTGTAAGGTGTTAAGGGAAAAAATCCATGACATTTCTTTTTTTGTTGAGGCAATGTAACCTATCACCTCCTCTAAGGTGAATGGGGATGTGTTCTACTCCATAAAATCTAAAATTCTTTAGACCACCAAGTAAACATTGTGTAAAATGTTTTGATACAGGATGAAATAAGTCCTTTTTGTTAATCAATCTCAGATGTTCAGAAATTCTTACATGCAAAGGTCTGATTGTCCTTCCCACATATTTGCTATTGCATCCACAAATAATGACATAGATAACATAGCTGGTATGACAGTTAATAAACATGTTGATTCTATGTTTTCTATTGGGAAACAATGTATGCACTCGTTTGATGGGTAAAGCGAATTTGCAACATTTACAAAAGCCACATTTGTGGAATCCCTTGGGTATATTACATACACGAGACTGATGTGCAGATTGAAACAGACTCTTAGAGACAGATGAAGCAAGTGTGTTGGCCTTCCTAAATGCAAATTTAGGTCCAGATTTAGTGAAAGGTCCCAGGTCTGGAACTAACTTGGGTACATTCCAATGTCTGGCAACTATTTGTCTAATCTGTGATGCTTGCTTGCTATACCTGGTAATGAATAAAGGACTTTCTGAAAATGATTTTGTGTCTTTTTTTGCCTTATGTTTAATCAAGCTGCTCCGATCTGTGGAGTCTGCATTCACAAAGGCCAAATCAACATCTGTCCTAGAATATTCCCTTGTTAGGAATTTAGATTTTAATGTTTCAGAATGCTGTAAAAAAAGTGTCCTGATTAGAGCATATACGTTTGTATCTCAGGAACTGTCCTTTAGGAATTCCGTGAATAAGTGATTTTGGGTGACTGCTGCTCGCATGCAAATAGGAATTTCTGGCGTGTGGCTTGGTAAAAATATCCGTTTGGATACCTGTAGCTGGATCACCATGGATA
Source organism: Ascaphus truei (assembly GCF_040206685.1). Classification (NCBI taxonomy): domain Eukaryota; kingdom Metazoa; phylum Chordata; class Amphibia; order Anura; family Ascaphidae; genus Ascaphus; species Ascaphus truei. The sequence continues at coordinate 50,254,530 of NC_134489.1, read as the reverse complement.
GTCACATCAAGATAATTAATTTTGTTAATATCCGTTTGTAGTGTAAATTGAAGATTGATATCGTTAAGATTAATAGTGTAAAAAAAAGAGTGAAGACTATGTAAATCACCATCCCAGATGAATATCAAATCGTCAATAAATCTTTTGTAAAAAACAATATTAGAACGAAATTTATTGGTGCTACCATAAATGTTAACAGATTCCCCAAGCCCGATGATAGAAATGTTTGTTCCTTTGCTGAGAGTGCCTGTAATTTTGATATGCAGTCACTTTTTGAAGAAGGATGTACTGAAGCCACTATTGACCCCCCTTTTTTTGGCCATATAGATTCCAACCTAAAAAAACGTTCGACCTTCATTCCTAACAACACAAAGGGACCTTGTGTGTCTACATTTGAGAGGTTAGTGGATAGAGATCTGAGAATACTAGCCAAGGGCTATTCGTTCTCAGAGTCCTGTCACATTACTGACAACCTTACCAAACAAGAGAGAACAGATTTGGACCTATTAAAAAAGGATAAATCGATCATCATTAAAAATGCTGATAAAGGGGGAGCAATAGTGGTGCAGTTTTCCATTAGATACAGAGAGGAAGCTCTTAGATTATTAAGTGACACGGATTTCTATGTTAGACTACAGTCTGACCCTACTGCAATGTTTCTTACAGAACTTAATAGATTCCTTGAATTGGGTGATGCACTATATGTTCTAAGTAATAAAGAAAGAGATTTTTTGGCGTGTAAATTTCCAATTGAGCCTTTGTTCCACCATCTCCCAAAGATCCATAAATCATTGGAGAACCCTCCGGGGCGACCCATCGTCTCCAGTATTGGATCTTTGGGAGATGGTGTCTCACGTTATGTGGATAAATTTCTTCAGCCAATTGTGCGCACTTTACCGTCATTCATTGAGGATACCACGGCTCTATTGATATCCCTACAAGATATTGAATGGAAGGAAGGATACAGGTGGGTCACCATGGACGTCACATCGCTGTACACTATTATACAACACCAACACGGCCTTCGGGCCATTTATCACTATCTTCAGCATTCCTCACTTTCAACAGCACATATCACTTTTATTAATGATTCTATTTTATTCTTATTAACACATAATTACTTTCTGTTTGATTCACATTATTTTCTTCAAAAACAAGGCACAGCTATGGGGACTTCCTTTGCACCCTCATATGCTAATCTTTTTATGGGCTTGTGGGAATCTGTTCACATTTATGGTAGCACCAATAAATTTCGTTCCAATATTGTTTTTTACAAAAGATTTATTGACGATTTGATTTTCATCTGGGATGGTGATTTACATAGTCTTCACTCTTTTTTTCACACTATTAATCTTAACGATATCAATCTTCAATTTACACTACAAACGGATATTAACAAAATTAATTATCTTGATGTGACTATCCATGGTGATCCAGCTACAGGTATCCAAACGGATATTTTTACCAAGCCACACGCCAGAAATTCCTATTTGCATGCGAGCAGCAGTCACCCAAAATCACTTCTTCGCGTAATTCCTAAAGGAGAGTTCCTGAGATACAAACGTATATGCTCTAATCAGGACACTTTTTTTTACAGCATTCTGAAACATTAAAATCTAAATTCCTAACAAGGGGATATTCTAGGACAGATGTTGATTTGGCCTTTGTGAATGCAGACTCCACAGATCGGAGCAGCTTGATTAAACATAAGGCAAAAAAAGACACAAAATCATTTTCAGAAAGTCCTTTATTCATTACCAGGTATAGCAAGCAAGCATCACAGATTAGACAAATAGTTTCCAGACATTGGAATGCACTCAAGTTAGATCCAGACCTGGGACCTTTCACCAAATCTGGACCTAAATTTGCATTTGGGAAGGCCAACACACTTGCTTCATCTGTCTCTAAGAGTCTGTTTCAATCTGCACATCAGTCTTGTGTATGTAATATACCCAAGGGATTCCACAAATGTGGCTTTTGTAAATGTTGCAAATTCGCTTTACCCATCAAATGAGTGCATACATTGTTTCCCAATAGAAAACATAGAATCAACATGTTTATTAACTGTCATACCAGCTATGTTATCTATGTCATTATTTGTGGATGCAATAGCAAATATGTTTGAATGACAATCAGACCTTTGCATGTAAGAATTTCTGAACATCTGAGATTGATTAACAAAAAGGACTTATTTCATCCTGTATCAAAACATTTTACAAAATGTTTACTTGGTGGTCTAAAGAATTTTAGATTTTATGGAGTAGAACACATCCCCATTCACATTAGAGGAGGTGATAGGTTAAATTGCCTCAACAAAAAAGAAATGTCATGGATTTTTTCCCTTAACACCTTACAACCCCATGGATTAAATATAGAATGGGAGTTAAAACACTTTTTACATGATTCATTTAATTAAATTAGGGTATCCTTTTCACCCCCCCCTCCACCCCCCTCTCCCCACCGCCGCCTTTCCCTCCCCACCACTACCCCCCTTTCCCCACCCCTTCCCTCCTTTCATTAGTTTTTCTCTTTTTTCAATTTTAAATATATTGTATTAAATAATTTGTTATGTGATGAGATTACTAATTTTTTGCTATTTCTTGTATTGTCTTGCATATGGGTATATTGTTACTTATTTATTCCAATGATTCAGTGTGCATATGATTTTTGATCTTATTCAACTTTGTTTTTAACTTGGACCAGGCAATCTTTTTTAGTTATACATTGGCTGTGTAATATCGGAAGGTATCTCTGTTTTGTGTATACTTAGGATTTGACATGCCTGTTTCTGATTCATTGTTTTTAACCATGTATACCCCTGGGTGGTGATTATGTGTACCTGGACACCTGTAGCTCAATTATTGGGCAACATACACAGGTGTATCAGTTTTGCACACACTACATAAGGAGGTCTGATATGCTAACGGGTTACTCTTTGACAAAGGCCCCACGGGCTGAAACGCGTCAGAGGACCCGTTAGCACACTGTTTCAATAAAGTCTTTTTTCAGTTAGCCCCATCAGCCTTCCTCTGTTCGTTTTTGCTGTGCTGCTGCTTCACCTCCCATGGGAGGATTTCTCAACTATTATAATAAATATGTAACAATGCTTTCAATGATTGGTGCGCAGATTAACAATCACTACATAATGTTATCCTATTATGCAAGTATTTACTATGCACTTAATTAACTTAATGATGTTGCTAAGCACTGAAGTTAGAACTTATATTGTTTTTTGTTCTTTTCTACTAACATTATATGTATTGCCATGTGATATATGCAACCAACATAATCACTCAGCAAACACATTAATCTACTATATATTATAATCTCACGTGTGACTTTTCAAAGAATGTAAATGCTACATAACAACTCGTAGACATTGTATCTGAACGTACACAATAACAATAGTGAGGTGATAGAAACTGTTTAGTCGTGTGCATTTTATATTATCAACTAAGTTGTAGTGCTAACCTAACATGCATGAGCTAATGAATGTTAGTTAAAGATCATGAAACCATGAACATTTGTGTGTACATTTTATTCACACGACTAACTATAGTTTAGTGTTATTAGTAAACGTTCAACACATATATAGCTAAGTGAGGCCGATGATTAAAGCAACATTATTATGTTGGTTTATATTATTTCACGTAGAAATACATGCATCACACAAAAACTACAACACACACACACACACTGTTGCTGAAATGTGTGCGTATGCAAATGTCCACTTCATTTATGTTCATATGTTGACATTAGTTATAAAGGATCATGATCATTATGAATAACTAACGTGAATGAAATAAAAATTATATTAACAACATTGTCATTGTGTTGAATGAATTAGGAAAAGTTGAGAATCCAAAGAACTATACTTTGAATGGTGTTAACATTTTGACACATGTTACATGTACATCAAATCAACACACATCTTTCACTTATACATACACATGTGACAATGTAGTAATCAACATGAAGATGAAGTGATACAACAACTAATCACATACATTGCAATGTTAATGAAGTTTAAAACATTGGGGTCTTTTCATACAAACATGCATTGAGTGTTAACATTGCTCATGTGCATCAATGGATGTGCTCCTCCCATAATCAATAGCTGAGCAGGGTTTATCCCCTTATCTCCCCCCACCCCTATATTCCATGAATGGATGTTGTTACGTTTGCTAAATTACATGTTATGTAATGTCCTTAATGATTGTAAAACACACTGCACAATAACCACCAAGTGTAGCTAAACGCACGTACACAATACAGAAACGACATGTTTCTATTGTCACATCTTTTTCATTACGTTCTGTTTACATACCATGAGCAGTCATTGAAGTGATATACCTTGAAAAAGAAAACATGAATGAATATAAATCATTGTCATGACATGTTCATTAAGGTAAGCAACACACAGAATTGACAATTTTGTGTGTGATATGAAACAACATCTAGAATATGTCAAATATGATCTGAAATACACAATAGTGTACACATCATTGTGACTCATATGTCACACTGCAAAAGAAACATTGTATGTAACCATACTGCACTAGCTATTGACAATCGACATAGTAGATTTATTGTGTATGCATAACCAAAAAGAGCATGTACATAAAATATAGATTTAGTACACATTATTTCTTCACGTACACACAACACCTTTTATTGGTAAGAAGTATAATACAACCTGTTGATGAATGACATACCGGTGCCACATGCAATTGTTCACACAGCAGAGAAGAGAAAGGTGTGCGAACCATATTCATCTGTTTCCAAAGTGAATGGTATTTGGACAAATGTATTTATCATAACAAAGAATGAATACATCTATGTGGTACTATGAACATATATGTATTTGCTTACATGAAAAAAATGTGTTTATGACATTCAGACGTGTCTCAACACCACTGGCTGTTTGGTCAGTGTCAGCTGGTAAATTGACGGGATGCTCCTCCTCCAAACCCTGACGTATGTCTGTTTGTACATTTTTGCGGAGTGCCACATTGTGCAAAATGCAACATGCAATTACAGTATCAGACACTTTAGCAGGCTTATATTGAAGTGCCCCACCAGTTCTATCGAGACACCTAAATCTTGTCTTGAGAAGCCAAAATGTCCTCTCTATGACGGATCGCGTAGATATATGGGCAACATTGTACCTCTCCTCTGCTTCACATTGAGGGTTTGCCACAGGGGTCAACAGCCACGGCCTAATTCCGTATCCTGAGTCACCTATAATCCATCGTGCACAAATATGAAACATTTTGTGTTAACATTATTACATACAACATTTCCTAGAAAACCAAGAGTTGTTTGTTAACACATCATAATATGTACTCACCCACCAGCCAACCAGGTCCAAAATAGCCTTCTTCGAAAGCATGGAAGACTGATGAGTTTCTCAGGATAGAGGAATCGTGACTGGAACCAGGGAATTTGGCTACTACATGCATAATCTTCATCGTGGCATCGCATATCACCTGTACATTCAGGGAATGGTAGTGCTTATGGTTGCGGTAAGCATGCTCACTCTGACTAGGCGGGATCAAAGCAACATGGGTGCAATCGATTGCACCCATCACACATGGTATCCCGGCTATGGTATAAAAGCCATTCCTGACTTCCAGCCACTCTGTGTGCTCTGTAGGAAAATGAATATAATTCCTAGCGCGTCTATTGAGTGCACGTAGAAACTGGGTAAAGGCCCGCGAGAATGTAGATTGCGAGACCCTGCCCACTATGCCCACAGTTGTCTGGAATGACACGGAAGCAAGATAATGTAATGAGCACAGCATTTTAACAAGCCCAGGGACTGCACGACCTCTGGCTGTCACAAAATCTAAATCTCCCCGTATCTCTTCATAAAGAGCTAAGATTGCTGCTGAACTCAAACGATAGCGACTTACAATCTCCTCCTCACTCATCCCATCTAACATGGTTCTCTCCCTGTACAAACGAGGATGAGGCACAACTTCTCTCCTCTCTCTTCTCCTCTCATCTCCTTGCCCTCTCCCTCGACCTCTCCCTCTCCTGTCTGCGTGCCTTTCCCTGTCCCTGCCTCTGTCCCTGTCCCTGTCCCTTCCTTGGCCTGTGACATCCTCTCCATCAGCAAGCCTCTCGTCCAATAGAATGTTCCTCCGTCTCATAAACATTCGCATCATTTTCAGGTCTGTGGCTGTGAATGCGCAGGTAATTGCCCTCCTTTAAATACCTATGTGATGATGTCAGGTGACTTGCTGAAGTGCAAGGTGTTACATTAACATATCCAAGTTGTTCACACCCATAGTGTATCCAGTAGAAATTAAAAGGATTATTTATGTGTGTTCACCAGGCAATCATGATATTTGAGAATGATGTAACGTTAAGCTTTGTACAAGCATTTATTGTCAAGTATTTCTGGAATGTGTAATGCATGTACCACTTCTGAACGCAACACTCAGTCATCTAATTAGGATACAACCATGACATTGACATTGAGAAACTACGTTGCAACATATGTAATTTGGCATGTTATTGTCACCTGTTCACATGAAGTAATTGTTAAGTGCATATGCATAATTTAATGCCATCAGGATAGTTGCTATTGATTCAGTTTCAATCGTGTAAAAATGAGTAACTTTTATAGATGTTTGTATAAGTTAGCATGAAGTGATTCTAATGCATCGTGTACAATGTAAACATGCAATGTTATTGAGTGTCCAATTGCGGACGTCATCAAAAGAGGGAGGTCACAAAGTACATGTAAACAGGAAAACAAACAGCTACATTTACGTTTGATCATGCGTTACACATTACAAGCATTGTATAATGTATAGCAACATTACTATACGCTGGATCTGTTAGATGTGTGAAATGTGTTACATCATATAATAAATTGAAGCACATTTAAGTAACATGTTTGATATGATGTGACCTGTTCCTTTAAGAGTTGAGTATAGGATTTTCCCTTGACACATCATAACATTAAGACTAATGTTACACGCAAATCATCATAACATTGAAAAGTACAATGTTATGCAAATAATAAACGTAAGGGGTGACACGATGAAGTGAATGACCTCGACATTATAATGCCAAGCACATTTTTATTATGAGCAATAGAACGTAAACACTCCTATAATGTTATAAGTCCCCGCTCCATTGACTCCATTGATGTAGAGATGAGGTTTTCTTTCTAAGTGCCGTCCCGGCAACCTTGCCGATCCTTCTCCCCTCCAACTTGCCAATATTAGTTGGCGGGACCAATTGCTGATGAAATCTCCATTTCTGAGTGCCGATCAGCACCGATAAGTTGATTGGTGCTACTTGAATACAGCCGATTTAGAACAGTGCCGATAAGTGTGTTATCGGCAGCCGCATGCTGATAAATTTTTATCGGCAAGAAAAACTGCCGATTTTGAGCACTTATCGGCGCTTACTGAATCTCAAATCCAATTTTGGTGGGAAAATACCGATAAAAGCCTTATCGGCGCTTACTGCATGAGGGCCTAAATCTCGAAAGCTGGTGCTCAACCAATAGCAATGATGCAATAAATATAACACATAATCGCCATACTCTTGAATCCTTCGGTTATATCAGCGTGTAGGGGTAAGTGATATTAGATGGCTTATAAATGTCCTGAGTGTGTTTGAAAATGACTCAGCCAGGTTGGGGGGCTAGTAAGCAGTATACAGTCCCAGGTATCTGTGAAAACGCTGTTGTAAAACGTCCCACAAGGTACTCACGGAATCTTCAATGGCTTCCCTCACCGCACCCCGTGTCCCACACTTCACAATCAGCTGGCTGGTACTCACAGTGATCTGTCAGTGTCCGCCTCTTGTTGCTGATTAATGCCAAAGTATCCCCGTAGAACGCCGATAATTGCGTGCTCCAGCCGATGAATGATGTAGAAAAAAAATTGTCGGAGTGGCGGTCACTGCTTGCCGAATCAGGATACAACCAAGCGCAGTAAAAATAAGATAATTATTTATTCATCCAATTAGGAAAAGAACATACACAGAGTGTACTCTGACGCGTTTCGTCTCTGTAGGGGAGACTTTATCAAAGTCCTACGGAGACGAAACGTGTCAGACCTGGCGACCTCGTTGTGCGGCACTTGCGCACCGCGCATGTCCCTCTGCAGAGCGTGCCCGAGTTTTGGAAGTGGTACCAAACGCGCGCCAATCCGCACGCGTCACTGGGGCCAGGGGCCGGAGTCTGGGATACGCGTCACTCCTGTGCCAGGCCTGCCTTTCACACTAGCGGGGGTGGAAACTGGGAAGGAGGTTAGAGGGGAGGCTGGGTGAACGAACGTGCCGCACACCTTTGCGGAGGCGGGGCTTGGAAATGGAGCCCGCGGAAGGACAGACTGCGCACAGTTCGCGTGTAACCGGACCGTGAGATCGCGCATCCTGGGCGTCTGTCATGGCAGGGGTTCTCAGGTGAGGAGAAGGTCTCCAGCCACCAGAATGGCGAATCCTCACAATGACAAATGACAGTGCGATGCTGCATTACAGTATGTTAAGCAAGACCTAGCACCCCATATCCTTACCTGAACTTTTTCCAGTGAGTCGATGTACATACATATTCCATAACGTGGGTGGGGCAAAGGTAGAAGTAAACCAATGATAAACATGGAGACTACTTTTTAGTGCTGCATAAAAGAATAACAGTTAATAACAAGACAATGAAATTGAACTCCAAGAAGTGATTACGTTTGTTAAAGGAAATCAGCTGCATTGCTAAGCTGTATTCTGAATATTTGGAGGTATTTTTATGACCTCTTTGGGATAACTTAATTCAGTGCTGTGGGTTGTCTACAGATGGGGTGACCAGGTGTCCCGTTTTAGCCAGGATAGTCCCGTTTTTTTAATGGCTGTCCGGTTTTTAAATGTCCCTGTTTTTTGTGGCTGTTCCGGATTTGACTATCAGAGCAGGGGGGCAGCAGAGAGCACAGAATGCAGGCAGAGAGGAGAGCAGGAGGAGAGCGGAGGCCGGTCTGACTGCAGAGGGTGGGGGTGGGGTTAGTGTGAGTGGAGCCTCAGCACTGAGAGCCGGAAGTGAGGTGCCTGCTGCCAGTAAAGATGGCTTCTCCCCCTCCATGCTCCACAGTGACAGGTAGGACACAGAGAGAGAGTGAATGGCTCTGTGTGTGTCACTGGGTGTGTGTGTGTGTCACTGGCTGTGTGTGTGTGTGGGTCAGTGGCTCTGTGTGGGTGTGTGGGTCAGTGGCTATGTGTGTGTGTGTGTTATGGGTCAGTGGCTCTGTGTGTGTGGGTTAGTGGCTCCGTGTGTGGGGGTCAGTGGCTTCGTGTGTGTGGGTGTGTAGGTCAGTGACTCTGTGGGTCAGTGGCTCTGTGGGTCTATGTGGGTCAGTGGGTCAGTGGGTCAGTGGCTCTGTGTGGAGATAACATTTTTTTAGATCTATTTATTATATATTTATTTATCTTGCCTTTGGCTGTATCCTCCCCTCCAAATTCCGTTAACATGTCCGCACGACGTTACATAATGCACATTGCCATAACAACGAGCCGCTCCATGACGTCACGCGGCATCAAGTTGACATGACAACGGGACGCATTATGGCGCCGAGGCATCACGTGTTACCACATTGTCATGGCAACATGTCACCGCCTGACGTCAGTGTCTCATTGTCATGTCAACGTGGTGCGTCATGTGATGTAATTTGTTTTATAAATAATTTTTTAATGTGTCCCGGTTTTTCATTTTGAAAATCTGGTCACCCTATCTACAGAGGGTGTCATGATTCAGCTCCGACTTACCCCAAGTTCATATATCGTTTTTAAAAATACTTTATCTTTAAGGGGGGAGGGGAGGGGTGGCTGCTTTCAGGCACATTCTCAAATCAATTTGAAAAGGTAGCCAACATTTTTGGATTGGAACATTTTTAACAGAGAACAAAACAACAAAATCTGAAAAGGCTACACCTGAAGGTTATCTGACTTTTATAACTAGAACTCCAACAAAGCTTGAAAAATCAGTTGTGTTCCTTTTGAATTATTTTGGCACTTGTTATATTAAGGAAGGAAAGAAAATGTTTCCTTTGTCCTGAACATTGGAACATTTAATGTTTATATTCAACTGCTTCTGTCTTCTGTATGAGAACAGAAAATAGTATGACAATGCTAATCTGTTGTATGTCTTGTTAAATTCATATGAAAAATAAAATTGGCATTTTGAGATTTCAGAATGTCCTTCAGGGCAAAGCTTCTAAATTAGTTACTATGGGCAAACAGCTCAGAAATACAGCTATAAGTTCAATAAATATATTGATTCAGTTGCCTGTGGGAGTCTGAGAAAAGGCAAACTAATTTTCACTTGAACACGTTATGTGTTATCTTACTTTTACCTGATTGTTCTGTTTGCTAAAATAAAAAAACAGAAAACAAAATATATCAGGCAAGCAGCGTATTGCAAAGTAATGCATAATGCATACCTGAAGCTAAAAGCCTACACTGTCACTACCTAGGGACTAGCCAAAAGCTTTTATATAGCTTTTCTAGCAATGTGTGCATTGTTTAATTGAAAAGTATCCCAGCTCTTAGTCTGCCTATCTATTGCCTATGTGTAGATCCTGCATGTTTAGAAGAACTTGCAATTTTATCAATCTACAGTATTGATGGTTTGCTAATGTCCTTACTCCCTTCTCTGAGCAACTACAATACTTGCAGTGTAACTTCTCTTGCTACAGGTTAAATAGGATTCCATTGAACCATTCGGTATGTTTTCTTGTAATTCCAAATTCTAGTAACTAAATTGGTCCTGGAGCGGTGTTGAGTAATTGCAGGTTGTGATAACGTCTGATATGGCAACCAAAGTGTTCCCAGATATACAGTAATAATAATGTAAATACAAAAGCTTTCAAACTCTTACAGGGTTCATCTTTAGGTGTAGAGCAGCACAGAGAGAAGGAAGTCTAAACATTCAAAATAGATATGCAGGGTTGGAGATAAAATCTGAAAATAATCTTCAAATTTAGCGCTGACAGAATCCACATACTTCAGGAGCATGACAGGTGTTTGATGATAGTAGAGATGTGGGGAGGTGTGAAGTTGACACTTTCTAAAAGGGGGGGGGGGTGTATTATATGTCACCCTAATGAGTCATGAAGCCAGTATCTTGGATCAAGTTATAGTTTTTTTTTGATCCAAGAGGTTGAACATAATAATTTCCCTGGCTCTTCTTTATTGTGTGTTTTTAAGATTTAATTTGAATATTTGTACGGGTAAGACTGTTAATGAGTGTCCTGTTTGGGGAAAGTGCTATTCCACGGACACTCATATTGGATCCTAGTAGTGTGACTCTGTGGTAGTTCTTACTGGTTTGAAGGCCCTGTTTGGTGTGGAATGTTTTTCTTGTGCTTTTTCTGTGCAGTAGTTTTAGCATGAGTATATACAAATGTAGTAAAGTGTTTGTACTTAAAATGGCACCAATGTTTGAGTAACTGAGTTTATTTACCATTAGCTCACATTATAATATGGTAAAAACATATTGATTTGCTTTTTGTTTCAATTTGTTATTTTCAGATGTCTGCAAAAAATACAAATTAAGTCACAATGTAAATCATCAGAGATTTGTAAAGGAGCAATGTATCCTAATTGACTCAAAAACAGATTTCTTTTGACAACCTTTGGATCTGCTGGATCCCCTCTCTTGAACCTTTTTTTTGTATTTTTGTTGCATTTCTCAAAAATACTGGGTTTAAAGATAACCAAGGAGATGCTATATAATCCAGAAATACTTAACAAAATATTATTTTATCAAATAGTCTTCAAGTTTAAAAAAAAATGTACCAACTCACTGTTAAATGACCTCCCTATCCATTTTTAAAGCAGAGGGAGTAACGTTTTAACAGGCCCCAGAGAAAACATTTTACATCCATATTTCCCCAGAAAATAAATCTAATGATTTATTCTAAAGACAAAATGTGACTATTCCTTTAAACAAGTCTCAGCTATCTAACAGCAATAGAAGAAAATATTAGTTTTATGCTTGCACCATTCTGAAGTGGCATATGGTTCCTATTCTTGTATACGTTATCCATTTAAATAGTTCTTTTTTATTTTCCAATTTCTTTGGCCCTCAGCAGTAGCATAAAAAACCTGAAGTGCCTAATTTATTCTTAGTACTTGACAAGCACATTATGTTAATTCATTATTGTTTACCCTGGTATACATAAAAGACTCATTACAGGAAACGTTAAAGAGGTACCTGAGAAAACAGATACAGTAAGTGTTTGCTATTCACTTGCACCATTGAAATAGAAGATCTTTAGCTTGTCCTTACACAACCTACCTGGTGAGTCTTGTGGTGCTTTTGAGACACAAACACTAGAATTAATATTTCTTTACAGCTAATGGGCACAAGGACAATGCAGGACACTAATGAAATAGAACAGCTGAGAGCTCATGTATTCAATTATATGTGTCTCTTTACAAAATTGCAAGCCTGTACTGGGGCCTCTTAGGAACATATCGCAGGAGAGACATGTCTTCTAAATCTGATATTAGAAGTGATGCACTGGCTTCCTTCTTTGAACATCTTATTCCTTAAAACTGCCCTTTTTATGTTAATATCAATCTTCTTTAGATCAGGAAGATTTAAGAATACATTACAAATTTACATAGAAAAATAACGAATTCAATTTTTATTTGCTTTGTGTAAATAAGAATTTCAAACAGTCCGTGTTTCAATTGAATAAAGTCACGGATGGTGTTACATGTGTAAATACTTTCACTTTATTTATTGTAACTTTTAGGGATGACCCCAACACTTATGTTAGGGTTTCATGACTGGATGTCTGTAACCAGACATCCATTTTCTTATATTTTGCCTCCCTATCTGCTCTCTAATTCCCCCCTTAGGCCGTGGGCATGGTCAGCGCTTAGCCGCTGACCCATGCTAAGCCGCGCTCACCCTTGCCAGTGAGCCCCTGCAGCTGCAATGAGAGCAGCTTTAGCAGGGGCTCGCGCATGCTTCCGCAGGCGTGCGGAGGCGAAGCACCTAAAAAAAATTTCGTTTGCGCGCTGAGAGGAGCGGAGGGCCGGTCATATGAGCGGTTCGCCCAATGAGGACGAACCAACTCCGTGACATCACTGGCCCGCCCCCCAGACGGCACGTAGTAAGGTCAGGGAAAGCACCCGGTTTCTCTCAGCCTCCACGCGGCTGGAGTCTCTATGGACTCAGCCTTGGGTAGATCAGGAATTTCATATGCTTTTGCCGGGGGGGGGGGGGGGGGGAACGGGGGGAAGGGTGATTTTGAGGTAAGTGAAAAACAGGCTCGACAGGAGTAAACTGTCCGGATCCACAGACCAGATGTATGTGTATATACTTTCCACTGCGGGGAAGATATAGAAAGAGATAAAGAGAGACAGAGGGTGTATTAGAATTAGAATAAGAAAATAGGGTGCATTGGGAGCATATAGTTGAAGTTTTATGTGTAAGTAATCAAATATACAAAGAGCAATACACAATAAAAATAAAATAAAAAATGAAAACTTTGCCTGTAAGTTTTTTCTTGTGTGCAGCCCAATGTGGAAGATGGAGTTGTAGACCCTCTGGGAGACGGTCTGACATCCTTCTTTTGGTGCCTAGATTGAGAACTGCCCATGGAGCCGATGTCTTTGCCACTGTAGTTCTCCTAATTCTGTAGTGTTCGTCCCCTCGGTTGGTTACTCAGGGGTTGTCTCGCTTCTTCGGGGGTAGTACTATATTGCGGCTGGCCTCCTGGTAGTCTGCGACTCGTCCTCTGTCGCATCGAAAGTGACGTCGTAAGGCAACCTGTCTGATCACTAGGATTTTCCCCTTGGCTACGAGCTTCTCACTGCTCAGTGATGTGAGAGATGGCGCATCGTTTGTGCAATAGTCCGGTTATAAAATGTGGAACTTGCTGGCCATGCAGTCTAGTTTATGACTGAGCAGGAACCAGCTGGTCCTCTAATAATCCAACGCGTTTCAGCAGAGTCGGCTTTTGATAGAGATAGTGAAACCTCTATGTGCAGCAACATGGTCTATCCTTCTTTCTGGTGTCTCAGTTGCACACTTGCTATCTTAGAAGGGAGTGTCAAACCAAGTCTTGGGAGGGCAGATGGGCAGGGGGACTCCCTTCCTCACTTCTGCAGGCAGATGCTGGTAGCTCAGACAGAGCTCGCTGCCATATGTTGATGTTGCTCATCAGTGCCAGAGCTCTGCGTGAGACATCAGTCTGGGTCCCGTATGTGTCTGCAGTGATGTGGTGAGAGGCAGAGGTTTGAGCGCACACTAGGTGGATACCATAGAGAATCAAAACTGTCAAGCCTACATATTTCGCTCTTGGCAACAGCTTTCTCAGGGAATATGGTTTCTGACTACAAACATGGCTGACTGGGTCATCAACAGATATCGGCTTTTCTTTTGGGTGCCAGAGTGAGTGCTTACTCTGGGGGTCATATTGTTTCAACAGTTTGCCTGGTGGACCATTGGTCCACCCTGGACTCGCCCATAAGGAACTGTTGGGGCCACGGATGATGGGGGAAGCAACAATGAGCTCAGCTTTGTTAGCACACACCTTTATGCATACTGTATTTACATATATACAAACATATACATACAGATACAGCCACCAGTATCCGACCAATTGCCTGGGAAAATAGTGGGGCAATCTCACAGTAAATGCTGCAACATTTCTGTGTGGTTCGGCAGCCAGACTAATGGCCCATCGGATAAACACAGAAGGGGGTCCCTGCAGTTCAATTGAGCTGAACCACATTAATTTCAGCCTCGGGGACTCCCTGCTTCCCGAGTTGAAGGCCCTGGTATGGGGTGCTTCAATACTGGGTTATTAAAATAAAATAAAAGCAGCTTTATTACCTTTGCAGCTTGTCGCTAAGGTAGTGAAGGGGTTAAGAAAGAGTACCGGGTTAAGTGTGGCTAGAAGGGGTTGGTGAAGGAGTTGTTGCCCAAAGATGTGTGGTTAGGGCTTGTAAGGAATATCAAGGCAAAGAAATAACAGGACTGGCGCCTAGGTGTAGTGCAACTATGAAATAACAAAATAGAAGTGGAGCGGTGACACCCAGTGGTGACAGGCAGTAATAGCAGTTACTCAGAGGCCCATAATGACCAATCAATAAAAGAACTGGTATATGTGTTGGAATAAACCCACTCAACCTTCACATAAAGAAAAGTCTTCGTTTTCCTTGGAGTACAGTGGGTGGATGTGGTGAGGGAGTGGGATACCAACATATGCAAGAAAAAGGAAAAAGAACAAGAAAATAGTGCAACACTGTGGTTGAAAATCAACAATTCAATAGCAGTAATCCGCAAACATTATACTCACATAAGTGTGAGTAAATAAAGCATATCACACTATAGGTGTGCAGGAACAGTGGTCCCACGTAGAGGACCCTCTAGATGCAGGATGGGTGGATAGGATGCACGCTCCTCCTTCTCCTGGAGTCACGCCTGATGCAGTGTGGACGCTGTGCAGCTGGTGCTCCTGAATGCGGCCGCAAGAAGCACCAAAACAGCTGTGCGTCCGTCCACCATGATGTCACTCCGTTCTGGCCTCGATTCGACGCGTTTTGCTATGTTGAATAGCTTCGTCATGAATCTGGCACCCTATCGTAAGCTAACACTTTATATATCCATTGTTATTTACCCTTTGGTTTTGTCCAAAAGTCTCCCATCTGGTGCAAATCAAGGCTACCAGGCGTGGACCAATGACAGCACAATCTCTTCGGTACACAGCCAATCAGTAACTTCCCTACCCGGGACAAACATATGTAAACCATCTACAAAGTAACGTGTAGAATAATGCCTGGTAGCATATTCCAGGCATAGGGACAAAAGACCAATAGCACTATGTGTTACAGAATCACAGCACATGATATAAGCCTCACACATCTTTTAGCTGATGTCAGAAAAATAAATAAGCATCGGAACGACATATAACAACGCATATTGTTATGCATATTTTAAATTTTAATTTTTTGAAAGACGTGGAATATTTATCTCACTATATAGAGTTCATTTGGGATTGATATTCCATTTGTATTACTCTTTTAGAAGCACAGCTGTTGATACTGCACTTTGAGATATTTAGCAACAGTATGTATTAGCATTTTTAACTATTTAATAGATTCAAAATTGGCGTACACACAATTGTTAGGATCCAGGGCAGGAAGGGAGCGATGTCATCAGGAACACCCAGAAAGAAAAAACATATTAAAAATCATAGTGCAGTAAATTAACAAAAAAGTGGTCTGCAATGAGAAAACTTGGCTCTTATAGATGGCCTACTTACAACAAGTAAGATAAAAAACAGCAAGTGGCTTAGAGATGGTTCTTGGGGACTTCAACTCGCAATAACAGGTGGATGTGACCGTAGCACCCAGCAGTATACTGGTATAGGGCTAGATGGTATGTTCATAAAGGTTTCAACTCCCAGTCAGGTACAAGCCGTCGGATTCATGCAGGAATGGAGAGAAACCATAGTGTTGACCAGAAAACACCAAACTTTATGATTAAAAATACATAGGACATGTACTCACAATGTGACATACGATCGAATTCACGTAAGATTTTACTTGAGACAGTTGGTCGGTACTCGGGAAATAGTAACTCCAGTCCCTTCGGTATCCCTCCACGAGGGTGCCCCCTCGTCCGGTCGTGGGTGGAGAGCGTCTGACGTCACGTCCGGGCCTTGGACTGACGACTTCCGATTGGAGCAGTTGGAGGAAGGGATGGTGGGATCGCAGTGCCGACACTGTGCCTTCAGGGAGGGAACAGCTACTCGGCTCAACGCGTTTCGCTGTATGCTACAGCTTCCTCAGGAGCTCCTGTAGCATACAGCGAAACGCGTTGAGCCGAGTAGCAGCACAGCTGAATCACAGTCTGGGTAGCTGTTCCATCTCTGAAGGCACAGTGTCGGTACTGCGATCCCACCATTTTTTATATGTTTTTTCTTTCTGGGTGTTCCTGATGACATCGCTCCCTTCCTGCCCTGGATCCTAACTACTTGTAAAGGAATCAGTGCATATTCCCCGTGAAGGTCGAGAATATTTCAGCTACACCTTATAATTTTGTTATTATATATTTTCCAATACAATATTGTTGTTTTAGCGCCGTTCCAAGTCACTGGGTTGTACACACAATTGTCCCTAAGATATAGATTACCATTAAGTTTTTCCCCACAGAATTGTCTTAGTAAAGATAAATCTAGTCACTATTATCTTTTAATAACTTTCGATTTATGTATAGAGGTTTAAATCTCTGTAAAATGGAGCATGTTATAAGCACTACTGCGGTATCTATTAGTATGTGGCTGATTTTTTAATCAGGTTTAAGAAGGTTTACCTGAATTATTATTAACATTAACATTAACTCCAACTTCTTTTCGTTTTTTACATGCTGCCTATATGGTCCTCAGCCATGGAAGTCGAGAGAATTTTAGACACAAATTACAGTAGTTAAAAATGGGCTTCTTCTATGCATTTATAAGACTGCAAATGTGCGTAATTATTACAACATTAGAATGATATGTTTCAAGATGATTTTTATCATTGTTTGTATGTAAATTTTCTAGTATGCGTTGTTATATGTCGTTCCAGTGCTTATTTATTTTTCTGACATCAGCTAAAAGATGTGTGAGGCTTATATCCTGTGCTGCAATTCTGTAACACAGGGTGCTTTGGGTCTTTTGTCCCTATGCCTGGAATATGCTACCAGGCATTATGCCACATGTTACTTTGTAGATGGTTTACTTATGTTTGTCCCGGGTAGGGAAGTTACTGATTGGCTGTGTACCGAAGAGATTGTGCTGTCATTGGTCCAGGCATGGTAGCCTTGATTTGCGCCA
The DNA here is from genome assembly GCF_040206685.1 of Ascaphus truei. Taxonomy (NCBI): domain Eukaryota; kingdom Metazoa; phylum Chordata; class Amphibia; order Anura; family Ascaphidae; genus Ascaphus; species Ascaphus truei. The sequence goes on along the minus strand of NC_134489.1, from coordinate 50,236,687 downwards.
GATGTGAGACTTTTGGACACAACCAATGGGTAAATAACAATGGATATATAAAGTGTTAGCTTACGATAGGGTGCCAGATTCCTGATGAAGCTATTCAACATAGCAAAACGCGTCAAATCGAGGCCAGAATGGAGTGACATCGTGGTGGACAGACGCCCAGCTGTTTGGTGCTTCTTGCAGCCGCATTCGGGAGCACCAGCTGCACAGCATCCACACTCCATCAGGCGTGACTCCAGGAGAAGGAGGAGCGTGCATCCTATCCACCCATCCTGCATCTAGAAGTGTCCTCTACATGGGACCACTGTTCCTGCACACCTATAGTGTGATATGCTTTATTTACTCACACTTATGTGAGTATAATGTTTGCATTTGATTGATTACTGCAATTGAATTGTTGATTTTCAACCACAGTGTTGCACTATTTTCTTGTTCTTTTTCTTGCATATGTTGGTATCCCGCTCCCTCACCACATTCACCCCTTGTAAGGATTCTGCTTGATCCATGCCGGGTTTTCACTATGGTAAAGGTTTTCTATCTCTCCTTCCCCTTCTGCTCTATTTGGTCATTTTATATACTGGCAGCCTGCTTTATAAGGCTGCAGGTACCACAGGGAGTTGACAAGCAAAGGTCTGTGTGTTTGTAGCTCCTATCGGTCCTTGCAGTTACGCCTTACCCTATTGCCTGTTTTGAATTCCAGTTGCTGACCCCGGACCTTGACCACGATGTCACGGGAGAACAGGTTTATCAACACCTTTCTATACTGGGGTCATTGATTGAGCAAAGCAAGGAGGTAAAATAAATTGTAATTTATTTCAGTTAAAGACATACACACAATGTAACACAATTTACAGGGTTAACACACTTACTAGGAACGGGGCTAATGAATAAATCTATCCTCTAAACGAAATTCACAAAAAATTACCTCTATAGGAGCCCTTTTCCTTGACCGGGAGGTAGTCACGAAAGTCCTGGAACTGATTTCGGCCTGCAATGCCAGCCGTGACCGCTACGTTCTCAAAAGCAGGACTTAGAAACTTTTCTGAGTTGAAAATCTTTGAAGCCGGCTCACGTCTATTCAGTACAGAGCATCTTTGAATTTACCGCTGTTGGTTTGGCGCTTTGAATCTGCGCTCCTGATTGGCTGCAAGTCCCCTTATGGGTTTCAGTGTCTCCTTCACCAACATCTACATCCTATCAGAGCGTGGGAATTCTCCTGCCAGCCAATCACCAATTTGCTGGTATTGTAAAGCCAGGAGGGCACCTTTTCTCAGTCTGTAAAGGGACATGCGCCAACCTGGAACCTCTGCCTCTTTGCATACTGAGCCCACCCGCTGTCCAGGTTCCACAGAGTCTGGGTTCTGGCATATGGTGGCCGGATAGCCCTGTGGTAGCCCAGGATGTGGGTACTGAAGCAGAACTGCAGAACCCCTCCTTTTCTAACACCTTGGCATCCCTGGGGCTTTCAAGTCCTGACTCCGCATAGACCCATAGGCAGCAAGTTTGGTAGCCATCTGGTCTGCCCGGAATCCATGTCTTGGAAATCCCACAGTTCATTTACAGGTTATCAGTACATAAACCTATTAAATGTAATTATTTTTAAAAATATACTGTATCCTTTCTTATGTGTGGTAAAATATATAAGTCCCTGTTCGAGTGTCAGGGATGGAGTGAGTGTATATATTGCCTACACTCACTAGCCTCATACTTGGCACACTTTAGAAATGACAAACATTTTACACACAAGAAATCACTCTCAGCTTTATCACTTAACTGGAGTAACTCTGGAACCCCTACACCAGGTGCAGGGTACCTGTGCATGTATCTGGGCACCCTTCCTTATACTAGGGACCCCTCATTACACTAGGGAACCCGTGTATGATTGCAGGTATACATTACCCCCATCATGTCCCTTTACCTTGTCTGGAAGATGCTGCAGCAGGAATCCTGGCAGTGAGTCGTAATAGCGTTTTCAGTGTCAGAGTTTGTCCGGAGAAATGTGCTTGGCTGCATCCGAGAATCTCACTGGATTCCCGAATCCAACTTCTGGCGTATCCCATACAGTAACTCTGGAACCCCAATACATAGACACACTCTGTAAAGACTTTCACCGACAAACCCACCCTGAAACTTACAGCCTAGAAATCTCCTGGTCCCAGCAAAGGCTAAACACACAAAGGGAGCTATGCACTAAGTCCGATAAGTAACGTTTAGAGCGCAAAGTACTCTTCGATCATTATTTTTGGCTCAACCCGATGCACTAAGCAACGCAAACAGGCACTTTGCGCTCTAAAAATGACTTTTTTCAGGGATTTTTTCTAAGTCCAACTTTGCTCGATCGCAGCCCTGTTTGCGTGAAATTCTGCCCTTAAGCGGGATGCACTAAGCAACGCAACCTTAGCAAATGCGAAAGTTGCGTTGATTAGAACATGTCAGGTCAGAGTAGACGCAAAGAAATCTGGACTTAGAAAAAATTCTGGTTTTTTTTTTGCATGCGCAAAACCCATACAGCAGGTCGGCGGGTGTCCCCGGCTGACCCCGTGGTGTCCGGGGGTCCCCGGCTCACCAAGCGGGGGTCCCCACGGGAGTGCGGGGGTCCCTGCGGCTGTCCCGGGGTACCCGCGGGCCTGCGGTACCAATGTTGTACCTCCAAAAATAAAAAACAACCATTCTAACTAAATACACCACCTAACACATACAATACAGTAATGGCCAAAATTACTATTATCCAAATATGGATAATAATGCATTTAGCCATTTTAAATACATATAAATTACAATAAAAACATTTAACACTTACGTTTTACAGGCACCCACGATGAAGGCCGTCTTCATCCTCATCTTCATTCTGCCCATGCCCCTACGGTGCTGCAAAACATGCACAACAATTACAATAGCCAATGTAATGTCCCCTAACCCCTTAATCACAATAGCGGTTATTAACCGCTACAGTCATTAAGGGGTTAACCCACCCTCACCCACCACTCGGGAGGCTTACATACCCTCCCACTCTAACCCCCCACCCCGTGAGGCCTAACCACCCTCACCCACTACCCACAAGGGAGGCCTACCCCCATACCCTTGGGGCCAATACACCCCCCCCCCAACAGCTACAGTACAATAATGTGCCAATGAACTATTATCCAGATATGGATAATATATTATTTGCCCATTATGAAACACATAAAACATCCACAAATCAAAACATGAATTTTTAATCTTAAAACCACCACATTGCATGTTAAAATAAATACAGCAGCCATTGCAAATATATAAAAAAACAAACTGCAGCTACACAAATATCTATGAAATGTCACACAATTGCATTGTGTGTACATGATGCAATTAATCAGTGCATCATATAACACTATGCAAAATATATGTAACTATAAAATACCCTATGAACAATGTCCCCAACCACCAATGTCATCCTGAAAATCAATTAGAAACTAACCAACATCAATACAATTAGCATCAGTCAATTAATCCATTTCCTCAAACAATTAAAATACAATACAAATCAATTATACAATTCCCTATTCAATTGCTAAAGCCAAACCATTGCCAAAACAATTCTAATATAAAGTAACCACCATCATTCTAATCTTACTACCATAAAGAAGCCTTTAGCTAAATACAAACTACATTATTCACAACAATGACAAAATAAAGATGCTAAACACATTATCCATACATGAAAAGAACCTAAACATGAGCCAAACAATCAATTATTATCCCTGTATGTCTATTCATACAGATAGATAAACATAACATACAGGGGCAATAATACAGCATCAAATACAATGCATTTACATACAATACACCCATTCAGTGTCCGTGAATGTATTATATACATAGATACATTAACGGGCATTAAATGAGAGTGAAAAAATAAAAGACATGCATGAAAAATCATAAAAACCTGTAAAAGTAAAAATAATAAACTTTTCTTTTGTTTACTCACCATTAGATGTCCACTCTCCGAAATCCAAGCGAGCCAGAAGCACAGGAAACAATCCACAGGTAAGCCATAAAATAAAAAACCATAACAAATTCACATCTGTGTCTTCTTTCTTCTTTGGGGTCTTCTGGGGTCTTCTTCCATCTTCTTCCATCTTCTTCCGTCTTCTTAGCCCACGCCCTTCTTCTCTTCTTAGGAGGGGAGATGTTCCCTCCTCGGTGACCAGCTTCAAAATGAGGCGACATAGGCTTTTATAGGCCTATGACGTCACATTTTGGTAAATGTTTCACACGGTCCTGATTGGGCCGTGAAAAACATGTGATTTGGCTGATGGAAAAAAAATGATGACGTCATTTAAAGGCAATGAAAGCACAGCCAATCAGAATGGCTTTGCTTCAATTGCCTTTAAGATGACGTCATTAAAAGAAACATGGCCGTCTCAAATGGTACCGTAGCCAATCAGAGCGTGGGAAATACATCCCAACTCTGATTGGCTCTAGTACCATGTGACAGGCTTTCAAAGACGTCACATCCGTTCTCCCCCAAGCCTCTGTCACATGGTCTACTAGAGCCAATCAGAGATGGAATGGAGTTCCCACGCTCTGATTGGCTACGGTACCATGTGAGACCGGGCATGTTTCTTTTAATGACGTCATCTTAAAGGCAATTGAAGCAAAGCCATTCTGATTGGCTGTGCTTTCATTGCCTTTAAATGACGTGATCATTTTTTTTTCATCGGCCAAATCACATGTTTTTCACGGCCCATTCAGGACCATGTGAAACATTTGACCAAAATGTGACGTCATAGGCCTATAAAAGCCTATGTCGCCTCATTTTGAAGCTAGTCGCCGAGGAGGGAACATCTCCCCTCCTAAGAAGAGAAGAAGGGCGTGGCCTAAGAAGCCGGATGAAGCCGGAAGAAGATGGAAGAAGATGGAAGAAGACCCCAGAAGACCCCAGAAGACCCCAAAGAAGACAGAAGACACAGACGTGGATTTGTTATGGTTTTTTATTTTATGGCTTACCTGTGGATTGGTTCCTGTGCTTCCGGCTCGCTTGGATTTCGGAGAGTGGACATCTAATGGTGAGTAAACAAAAGAAAAGTTTATTATTTTTACTTTGACAGGTTTTTGTGAGTTTTCATGCATGTCTTTTATTTTTTCACTCCCATTTAATGCCCGTTAATGTATCTATGTATATAATACATTCAGGGACACTGAATGGGTGTATTGTATGTGAATGCATTGTATTTGATGCTGTATTATTGCCCCTGTATGTTATGTTTATCTATCTGTATGGATAGACATACAGGGATAATGATTGTTTGGCTCATGTTTAGGTTCTTTTCATGTATGGATAATGTAGTTAGCATCTTATTTTGTCATTTTTGTGAATAATGTAGTTTGTATTTAGCTAAAGGCTTCTTTATGGTAGTAAGATTAGAATGATGGTGGTTACTTTAAATTAGAATTGTTTTGGCAATGGTTTGGCTTTAGCAATTGAATAGGGAATTGTATAATTGATTTGTATTGTATTTTAATTGTTTGAGGAAATGGATTAATTGACTGATGCTAATTGTATTGATGTTGGTTAGTTTCTAATTGATTTTCAGGATGGCATTGGTGGTTAGGGGACATTGTTGATAGTGTATTTTATTGTTACATATATTTTGCATAGTGTTATATGATGCACTGATTAATTGCATCATGTACACACAATGCAATTATGTGACATTTCATAGACATTTGTGTAGCTGCAGTTTGTTTTTTTTATATTTGCAATGGCTACTGTATTTATTTTAACATGCAATGTGGTGGTTTTAAGATTAAAAATTCATGTTTTGATTTGTGGATGTTTTATGTGTTTCATAATGGGCAAATAATATATTATCCATATCTGGATAATAGTTATTTGGCACAGTATTGTACTGTAGCTGTTGGGGTGGGGGGGGGGGGTGTATTGGCCCCAAGGGTATGTGGGTAGGCCTCCCTTGTGGGTAGTGGGTGAGGGTGGTTAGGCCTCACGGGGTGGGGGTTAGAGTTGGAGGGTATGTAGGCCTCCCGAGTGGTGGGTAAGGGTGGGTTAACCCCTTAATGACGGTAGCGGTTAATAACCGCTATGGTCATTAAGGGGTTAGGGGACATTACATTGGCTATTGTAATTGTTGTGCATGTTTTGCAGCACCGTAGGGGCATGGGCAGAATGAAGATGAGGATGAAGACGGCCTTCATCGTGGGTGCCTGTAAAATGTAAGTGTTAAATGTTTTGACTGTATTTATTGTAATTTAAATGTATTTAAAATGGGCAAATGCATTATTATCCATATGTGGATAATAGTATTTTTGCCCATTACAGTACTGTATGTGTTAGGGGGCAGGGGGGGATGTGTGTTGTTTATTGGGGGCAATCGTCCCCAATAAACATGCTAATGTGCCTTAACCCCTTCATTTCCTTAGCAGCTATCCGCTAAGGTAATGAAGCTGCATTAATGTATTTTAAATAATAGTGTGCGGGAGCAGGGGTCCCCTGAGCTGAACCGCATTGATTTCTGCCTCAGAGAGCCCCTGCTTCCCGAGTTACAGGCCCCGGTTTGGGGCATCGGTGCCAGTGCGGACGCCATCTTTATAGAGCCCACGTTGCGTCTTGGACGCTATAAAGATGGCGGCAGCACTGGCACCCGATGCCCCATACTGGGGCCTGTAACTCGGGAAGCAGGGGGTCTCTGAGGCAGAAATCAATGCGGCTCAGCTCAGGGGACCCCCTGCTCCTGCACACTAATATTTAAAATACATTAATGCTGCATCATTACCATAGCGGATAGCCGCTACGGTAATGAATTATTGTTTATTGTTATGCATGTTTTAATACTAGTGTAGATGTGCAGGGGGTCTTCTGAGCTGAACCGCATTGGTTTCAGGTCCGAGGACCCCCTAGTTCAGGAGATACAGGCCCCTTTATGGGGTGCGGGTATCCCCTGCAGAATGTAAATAACCCGGTCACATGACGCGGGAGCTTTAAACTGCAGGGGATACCGGCACCCCATAACGGGGCCTGTAACTCCTGAAGTAGGGGGTCCTCGGACCTGAAACCAATGCGGTTCAGCTCAGAAGACCCCCTGCACATCTACACTAGTATTAAAATGTTTTTATTTAGTGTAGGATCGCCTGTAACAGTCTTGCATGGAGATAGCAAATCTCCATGCAAATGTTACAGGCGGCTTTTTTTTCTATCAGCTAGCGAACGGAGAGGTTCAGAACGCTAGCAGGGGGGAAAAAAGCAAACCGTACGCTGTGGCTGTTTTGAGCTATTTTGAGCAGGTACGTTAAAAAATGGCCTCAAGGCCTTAGTGCATCGCGTCCCCGGCCTCACTTTTTAACGAATCTGCTTTTTGGCCAAATCAAAACGCAAAGCCATTGAGCTTAGTGCATAGCCCCCATAAATCTTTAATGTCGCATAATTTGCACACAGTCACAGTAATGCATTTAGGACATCGGGTCCAAGAGCTGACACTCTAGGACCCCAACACACGGATCAGGGGTAACCAAGTGGGCTAAACCTTTATTAGTGAGCCTGGTTAACCCCTTCACGTCACAAAGGGCATTGTGCATAGTCATTAAAATACATATTTAATAATTTATTTTATACTCATAAAAAGGTAGAACTCGAAAGTGCTCGTAATGTACAGTGAATTGTATTAAAGCAGTCAACTCCACACTGTCAGCCTGGAAATAGTGTATACTGTATATTGAAGCAGTCAGTTATGATTAGAAATAGCTAAATTATCTCACTTAGAATGCTGTCTAACAGATCGCCTTAAAGTACGTAGAGGTTCACTAGTAAAGATACAGTTTCAATAGTCAGTGCTGAATATCTACACCGCCTCTACTGCAGATAGTGTGTAGACGAGAGAGAGGTAATAAAACGTGTGAAAAGCTGTCCCTATAAAGAACATTTTCTCCTGCTCCTGATGAGATCATTTAGTAACGTTAGTCGCTAAAATATCTACCAGAACCGCGTAACAACGTGAGGTAGAGAGCTTCCGAGTCATATGACAGATTGGGGGACTGGGGCTTACTGGAGTGACATCAGTTTAGGATTCCGACATACATTTGGTGTGATTACACGCTTTCCCCCTTTCTCCCACCATTCTAGTGATTTCAAAAGTATGTTTTCTTTTAAATATATGATAAAGATTGTTTTTCCTAATACTGCACCACTTTTGCCTTTATACATATGGCCCTATGTTTGTACCTACTTAAACCAGGAACTAGGGGCTATGTATCTGTCTTCTAGCTGCAAAACTGGGTCAACCTGGCACAAAAAAAATCTGCCCTATCCTGTTTTTTTCAAGGCAAAAATCCCATTGTATCTATTGGGACTTTTTTCTTTGTTAAATTTGGTTCTGTTTTGAGCTCCAATTTCATGCATAACCCATAAAGCTGAAGAATACCGTCCACACTAAACAGGTCTAGGAAGAACTCTTTAATTGTTTATCCACAAGTGTTGCTCACAGATTTTTAGGGTAGAACATTATCACTGAGAATCAATTTAATCTTTCCAATTTCAGGAATTGCAGTAAATATAAAACTGGTGGAATAGTCCTATTCTCAAATAGACACAAATCAATTGAAAAGATAGCTACTGTATATCCATCATCAATATGCACTCACTGGGTGTACCTAAAGAGTTCCCATAGCACTAGAAATCATATTTAATTTCAATTCTTTGCAAATGGCATAATTTAATGTGAGAACCCCAATAGAATATATTGCTATTAGCCCAATATATATATAGAGTAGACCGCACTCTCTAGAATATATAAATGAAATTGCAGGGTGCCAATGGGACTAGGGGGACCCAAACCCCCTAACCAATACTACGACACAAAAAGTTCCAGCACACACTGTCTAACAAAGAATGGTACTATGGATTATGTCACTGAAAGATATTTAATGTGAACAAAAGATAATGCAGAGAGTGATGCAACGCAGTAGTAACATAATGTAACATCAATGATAATGGGTTAAATACAATAGGGAAAAGGGACAGGGGATGGGGGGAAACAGAAACAGTAACAAATAAATACACCAGGGGTAGGTTCACAAGGGGGGCAACGTAACATTTTGGGGGGATACCCCTTTTTCAAGCCCGTTCCCTCAGGTCTGGAATGAGCATGAGGTACTTCCCTTTATCCCTACTGCCCCAACGTCTAACGAAGAACTCAGAACAAAAGTCAGTGTACTGCTATAAACTAGCAAGGTAAGTCCTGGCTACACCACTGAAGGAGGAGATCTGATTTCAGAGAGAGAAATGGTTGTGTCACCTGATGGTCTGATCTTCATTCATTTTTTGCTCATTACTATTGGTGTAGCCAGGACTTACCTTGCAAGTTTATAGCAGTACATTGTCTTTTGTTCTGAGTTCTTCATTAGACATTGGGGCAGTAGGGATAAAGGGAAGTACCTCATGGTCATTCCAGACCTGAGGGAAAGGGCTTGAGAAAGGGGTATCCCCCCGAAACGTTAAGTTGCCCCCCTTGTGAACATACCCCTGGTGTATTTATTTGTTACTGTTTCTGTTCCCCCCCCTGTCCATTTTCCCTATTGTATTTACCTCATTGTCATTGTTGTTGCATTATGTTACTACTGCGTTGCATCACTCTCTGCACTATCGTTTGTTCACATTAAATATCTTTCAGTGACATAATCCATAGTACCATTCTTCGTTAGACAGTGTGTGCTGGGACATATTGCTATTAGTCCTTCTGAAAAGGGAGAGCTAAAAGTTAATATTGCTTTTTGTTGGCTCGCCAATTGCAATTTGAGCAGCAGTCAAAATAATAAGGGGAAAAACCCTTTTACCTTCTTCCTCAACTATTTATTCTGAACTTCATACTTAAAAAGGGATTATTGCTGCTTTAATTGCTAATTTACAAGAAGTAACAGCAAAATGCTTAGATAGTATGCAGCTATAATGCAAAAAATCTAGGAGTCTGCAGAACCTGGTTTACAAAACTCAGAGCCAAATCGGTCATCCTATATTGATGAATAATGCAAGGCCATTAAGGCTGCCAACAGCTTTCCCATAGCCCGTCTACAGTTTCTATTGGGGCCCCCATGTCAGCAGCCTTGCGAGCACCCCTCTTTCTCTTACACACCTCCTCGCTCTATCACCCCCTTCTACATCACCTCCTTCTACCACTCCCACCTCCCAACATGTATTTCTCTCTCACTTCTCCCTCTTCCCCCTGTCCCTCCTTCCCATTATCTGTCTCTCACTCCCCTCCCCTCCTTCCACCGCTCCCTTATTCCTCCCCTCCCACTTCCCCCATTCCCTCTTTCCTCATCCTCTATCACTAAATACCCCCTTCTCTATCACTCATACCCATGCCCTCAATTCCTCCTCCTCACACTCATCCCCCCTCTTTACACTCAATCCCAGTTCCTAAATCACCCCTCCTCACACTCAATTCCCATCCCCTCTTCTCCCTCAATCCCACTCCCTAAATCCCCCTCCTAACACTAACCCCCACTACCTCAATCCCCCTCACACTCAACTCCTCCATACACACAATTCACCACCCCACAACAAAATACACATTTCCCCCTAAAAGACCAATACAATGTCTCCCACAATGCACAATACCCACACAATTTCTCCTCCTTTGCACAATATTCTCACATTATATCCCCCTCTGTGCAATATCCACACAATGTCTTCCCCTGCACAATACCCACACAATTCCTCCTGCACAATACCCACATAATTTCTCCACCACCCTGCACAATACTGACACAAATCCTCCCCCACTGCACAATACCTACACAATCTCCCCCCCTGCACAAAAGCCACATACTTCCCCCTCTGGCACAACACCCACCCATATCCCGCTGCAGAATAACCACTCGCCCCCTGCAAAATAACAAAATCATTTCTCCCCACCCCCTACACAATATACACACGATTTCTCCCCCCTGCTACATAATATACATACACACTATTTTACCTGGGGGGTGGTCTCAGGCCTCAATTGTCTTGCTGGTCCTATACACGGATGACAAGGCTGGTCCTGACTTCTGGACAATCAGAGGTCCTGCAGCTAGATGCAGAAGTTTGACTTCTAGCACCAGTCGACCGGGAAGCCCACAGCAGCCAGGCCCCCCATGACATTTCTCCAAGCTCTCCCCCCTTTCAGCAGCCCTGAAGGCCATGGTCCAAATGTGGCAGGATGGCCTCACAGGTATATTTCCCAGGCATATTCATCAGCAAGTGACTTCACCCTATCACAAACCTCCCCTGTTTGTGTGTGGCTAGGGCCGCACATGGCTGAAGCCCGACCCTCCATTCCTCACGACAAAAAAATCGGGTTTCCATGCTAATTCCCAGATCTATGCTGGATATCAAAAGAGAAGGGCTGGAGGGCCATATACCACTGCGTCAACCTCATGTTTGTGTCCTACATGGTTTTTAACCATTTCAAGGGTGCATGGTCAGTGACCAGGGTGAAGTGCACCCCCGTGACATAATGCCTCAAGGCCTCAATTGCCCATTTTACAGTGAGGCACTCCTTCTCAATTACGGAATACCTCACTTCCCTTGGGAACACGGGTATGTTTCCCAGGCATATTCATCAGCAAGTGACTTCACCATGTCACACACAGCAACTAAATAATGATCATTTTATTCACCTCGCTGTTATAATGTCATGGTAATCTAAGACATTGTTTGTATAGTATTCACTTAGTTCAAAAAGGTCAAATGTTCATTATTTTGTTATGTAAACTTGAAACTAACTGTGAAAAACAGCCAGTGAAAAATAAATCATATACAGCAACAATGTTGTAAATACTAATGATCATATTCATGACAGCAGAACAAGTTTATTAGCCAAATGAGTGAATATACGTCACAGAACTGTATGTATTCTAATACATCTGTGCAGTTATTTATAACTGCGAGCTTGCATAATAGATCAATATAGCTATTCCCTGCTATCTATGAATTCAACCACCACATTTTCATAAATGTTTACATAATATTGGGTTCTTAATACACTGTAGAAAAATATCAGGAAAATTAACTGTGTAGCTTCAGATGGTAAAAGAAATAGAACTATTGAGCAAATTTAACATCATCAAATGGTGTTTAATTCTGCAATTCAATATTGGATCTTGCAGCAGCTGTGATATTTGATGCAGACATTCCTTAAATTATCAGATGTCATTTACTATTTAGAATAAACTTTTAATATTTATACAAGACCATCATTTAATATTCAGCGAGGGTTGTATTATTCTAAACAAATCATAGATAAAGTCCATGAAAGGGAGAGTGACTGAAGTGGGGAAACTTGAGCCCTGATGTACTGAATGGTACAAACCCTTGGTACTTCTAAGACCCACTCACTTGTCTGATCATTAAAATCAACTAAGTCTTGGCACAGTGTTGTAAACCTGGGCCTTAGCCCTTCGTGTGCCAAAAGGTTGGTGACGCGGGCCTTCAAGAACTGCAACCATGAGATTTGTGTAGCAATCACATGATTGTAACCTGACCCAAATAATGTGAATGGAAAAGGAGGGGAGCAGGGAATGTGTTGTTTCCTAGAAAATGTGAGAAAAATCCATGACATTTATGGGCCTTATTTACTAAGGTGTGATAGTCATGATCTCCTCAAGAATACTGGCTTTCAAGTCATTCACTGTTTTCGTGTGATTGTGCTGCAATCAGCACTAATGAATATGGCTGCCATGGGAGACCAGTAATTTTAACACTTTATACTTTCCGGGATCATTTCCCTAGTCAGGACAACTGTGATGGTAGGGGGTAGCCAGGCTATACAATAAAGGTTAAGCCCATCTGGTTACCCCTGAAAACCAGGGGTCCCTGGCAGTTAAATAGCACCTTAAGCCAGGGGCCATGTAATGTAACATACAAAAGTTAAAGTGTCCCCTGCTTTTACACTTCTCATGTTCCCTTTGCCCTAGATTCATGAAATTTCCATAGTGTAAATTTTAGGTGGGATATTTGGGAAGAAATGCAGTTGTTTTGTTTGCAGGAGTTTGGGGGCCAAAGTTAACGGTAGTCCCCTAATTCTCCCCGGCGTGCAGGCATGATTTGCCGGTACGTAGGTTGAATTACACCAGGGATGCCCAGTGTCCTCCAGACCCCTGGTTTTCGAGCACAGATATCCCAGTCCTATTTCCCTCACAGATATGGGTCTCCCAAGGCATATCTTGTATTAAACCATATTTTTATTGTGTTGGTGCATTTATTATAAATGTCTATTCAGTCAGCCAGTATAAATGTGTGTGTGTGTGTGTATACAGTATATATATGTATATATATGTGTGTGTGTGTGTGTGTGTGTGTGTGTGTGTGTGTGTGTGTGTGTGTGTGTGTGTGTGTGTGTGTGTGTGTACTGTATATGGACAGTACTACTGAGTTTATTTAATTTTTTGGTAAAGGGTGCAATATGTTAGTGTGTGTGTGTATATATATATGTGTATATATATATATATATATATATATATATATATAAATATATATATATATATATATATATATATATATATATATATGTATATATATATATATATATATATGTATATATATATGTATATATATATGTTATATATATATATATGTATATATATATATATATATATATATATATATATATATATATATATATATATATATATATATATATATACACAGATGCAGTGGCCATTATCCGATCATTTGGTGGTCCAAGATGGTCCTCTGCAGACTAAATGGCCCATCCGATTAACACATCAGGGTTCCCTGCTGTGTTAATTCTACTAGGGTCTACTTGTCTGTAAGAAACGCACAGTAAGAGATAGCCTGAATCAGTCACTCTAACTACGTGCCTCTAACAGGCTATTGCAGGGGTTTTATTTAAATTCAAACACAATTGTAGCAGGTGGTCTCCGGACAGGGAATAGTTCCGTGGGCGCCTATAAAATTTTACCACTATAAAGGATATACGAAAACCAAGCCTGTTGGTTGTGAAGATTGTAGATCCTCACGGTGGGCTTGAAAACAAAGAGGAAGCACAACACATAGCGTAATACTGTTGAAACATTAAACAAACACCATATAAGACAACATATAACAGCTGAATACTGAAATGGTATTTTTAGGACAATAAAATCATTTAATAACAATTAATATTTAATATAATGCACAATTTGCATGGACATATAGATTTAAGCAATTAAAAATCTGAATAGGTGGTTCAACTGCTCCGTAGCACCAATGTTGATGATAGCAATGCCTACTCACCAGATGGAATAGGTTTGCAGGCAGTGGATATTTTAGAGAGTATCCCCTCTCATCTGTGTGCTGCTCTCTGCTTAGCTGGCGTCTCTGTCGGCTCGTGGGTGCAGCTCATCAGCAGGGACTCCTGCAGCTCCAGGAAGCACGTCTGAGCAGATGGAACTCAGCTGCAGCTGATTCAGCACGATGTCAGCCACGGACCACCGTGAGCTCGTCTATCTGCTGCTCACTGCTAGCTGGCGTCTCTATCCGCTCGTGGACGCAACTTGTCAGCAGGTACTCCTGCAGGGCGCAAAGCAGGGCGCTTGAATAATGGGAAACCGCAACAGCTGGTTCAACTCGTCGGCGGCTATAAGAGATGGTTAGCTGGCAGCTCACGTTGATTCACCGATGTACGGGGGGTACTACACCAATGTGTGCGGGGCTTGAACCTCCACCCACCGTCGGTTGGTGTAGTACCCACCGTACATCGGTGAATCAACGTGAGCTGCCAGCTAACCATCTCTTATAGCCGCCGACGAGTTGAACCAGCTGTTGCGGTTTCCCATTATTCAAGCGCCCTGCTTGGCGCCCTGCAGGAGTACCTGCTGACAAGTTGCGTCCACGAGCGGATAGAGATGCCAGCTAGCAGTGAGCAGCAGATAGACGAGCTCACGGTGGTCCGTGGCTGACATCGTGCTGAATCAGCTGCAGCTGAGTTCCATCTGCTCAGACGTGCTTCCTGGAGCTGCAGGAGTCCCTGCTGATGAGCTGCACCCACGAGCCGACAGAGACGCCAGCTAAGCAGAGAGCAGCACACAGATGAGAGGGGATACTCTCTAAAATATCCACTGCCTGCAAACCTATTCCATCTGGTGAGTAGGCATTGCTATCATCAACATTGGTGCTACGGAGCAGTTGAACCACCTATTCAGATTTTTAATTGCTTAAATCTATATGTCCATGCAAATTGTGCATTATATTAAATATTAATTGTTATTAAATGATTTTATTGTCCTAAAAATACCATTTCAGTATTCAGCTGTTATATGTTGTCTTATATGTTGTTTGTTTAATGTTTCAACATTATTACGCTATGTGTTGTGCTTTCTCTTTGTTTTCAAGCCCACCATGAGGATCTACAATCTTCACAACCAACAGGCTTGGTTTTCGTATATCCTTTATAGTGGTAAAATTTTATAGGCGCCCACGGAACTATTCCCTGTCCATACTGTTTTCCTGACCAGGGGGTCAGGCTTTGTGTCCTAGGCAGCCCCTTATGTATAGTTTTAATTAATATATAAGGTAATAGTTACTACACCACACACATTGCGGTTAGCGCTACCTGTTTTGTTTTTTAGGTGGTCTCCGGAGTTGAACTGCATTGATTTCAGTTACGGGGACCCCCTAGTTCCCGAGATACAGGCCCCGTTATGGGGTGCCGGTATCCCCATGTTAAAATCCTGTGGTTCATGTGACTGTGGGATCTAAAAAAAGCAGAGAGATTCTGTCAGCCCATAATGGGGCATGTATCTCAGGAAGTAGGGGGTCCCTGAGGCTGAAATCAACTCAGGAGACTCCCTGCTCATGCGCACTATAAATAACAATAAAGTGTAAGCAACTTCATTACCTTAGCTTCTAACCGCTAAGGCAATGAAGGGGTTAAGGCACAATAGGAGGTTTATTGGGGGCAGAGGGGGTGAGTGAAGGGGTACTTGGCCCTTCACTCACCCCCTCTGGCCCCAATAAACATTACAATATATACTACCCACCAATACACAACCCACACACACCCTGTGTCCCCACATAAAAATATTTGTTATTTTTTCTGCACAGGATTGATACCAGAGGCCTACGGGGGTCCTCGGGATGTCCTCACGGGTGTCCGGGAGACCCATGCGGGTCTTCAGGTGGTCACCTTGGGTGTCTGTGGGCCTCCAGGTAGTCCCCATGGGTGTCCAGGGGTCTGAAGTTGGTTCTCGCGGGTGTCCATGGGCCACACGGGGGTCCTTGGGTTGTTCCTGTGCGTCTCCAGGGGCCTCCAGGTGGTCTCCACGGGTGTCCAGAGGTCTCCAGGTGGATCCCACAGGTGTCCGGGTCCGGGAGTCTCACAAGAGTCCTCAGGTGGTCCACACGGGTGTGTCCATACTTTGGATCTTCAAAAAACCAGGAGAATACAAACGGACAAGAAGAGGCAAGAAAAGAAAACAAAAGAAATTCTCAAAAGAGGAAAAAGAACTTCTGATAGAGGACACTGGAATCATTAACCTACCAGAGACTCTTCTGTCCCAAGCTGAACTCTCTGTGTTAAACAAGGGGTTAAAATCGCACCTGATTCTAAATTGAAATTATTTTATAACATTGTGGATCTCCACAAATATGTGTGAAAATTGACCCATCAAACGATTCTTTGGAGATGGAGGGAGCAATGACATTGCTCTAAATAAAAGCCATAATGATGTTCTTAGTGATACATCATCAGATATTGTATTAGATAAAGGTCCTAATGATTCATCATTTTCCTCTTTGACCAATGTAGGCGCTACCTTCAACTTCAAAGAACATTGTTTGTTGCACGATATGAATTCACTTATTGATGATATTGAAAGGGACAATATAGATCTTTCTAATATACTGGGTAGACAAAGTTCAGGATTTAGGAAAAAATCCAAGTTTTTCACTACGTATGACATTGTCTAATGACCTTTGAGAAATTAGTAGAGAGGGACTTACCTCTACTCTCAATGGGTTATATTTTTGATATGTCCCCACTACAATGCAATTTTGGCAAGTTAACTACTGCTGCGGCAGCTTTTATTCTAACACATCGCCGGTTTTTCCCTGCCTTTTTCCTGGAATGCGACGCACTTCACCTGGCGCATGCCGCGTTCATTTTGCGTTCCCAGCCACGGGTCATGCGCGGTTTATGCGCTGTTGACGCGCGGTTGATGCGTTTATTGAGAATGGATCGGATTTAATAGGTTGCAATTCTTCGCGTGTCCGCCAGATGGCAGATATTCATGAATTGTAATGCGCATGCGCTTCAGTAATGTGTAGACTTGCAGGTGTTTCGTGTAAAAAAGATACCACAGTGTGCTATTGTAACTTGGCCTTGAGACTGAAGGAAGAGGTTGCAAAAATGTATCAATTTAGGCTTTTCATATTAAAGAAAGACAAAGACCAGTTTCGGTTACAGTCGGTTGAATACAATACAGTTCAGCACAACAGTATGGTCTCACTGACAGTCCTCCACATTGTCCATCCATGGCCGATTCCTTGCATGGCGCAAAACGCCATTAATGCAGTCTCTAACGCCTTTCATTTTATACAGTTTCATCTGTAACTGTATAAAAGCGCCGCAATTCTTCCACAATGTTTTTCCTTAAATTGGCAGGAAGGGCCTTTTTTACGCGATTCCCATCGTAGTTCACTTTGAACACCCACTCGCAGTACAACGTGTAGGGGACATGGTGCTTAAAAATGATCAAGGCATACTTGTGGGGAGCACCAGCACTCATCACCCTATACTTCTCCCTAAGCGCCGCTGTCAGATCGCGCAGGGTGATGTCGGGCACTGTTTCGATGCGAGTGGGTGTAGGTCTTTTGGGAGCGGGTGTGCTTGTGGTGACGTGCGATGGTAGGATGTCTGGGAGGAAGCTTTCCTCCGGTCGTGGTCGCCGTGTTGTCTCCTGGCGTGGTCTTGACGGGTTTGTCATGTCCTCCTCAACGGCATACATGTACACTACATCTTGTGGTGGAGGGGGGGCGCTTGGTGATGGAAGGGGGTCGAAGGTCCCATTCATCACATCCATGTCACCCTCCTGCTCCGGCGTCGGGGAAACAGGGGCATTAGCACCGAGCAAATAATGTATGCCCGCAATGTCAGCCTCTATCTTCTCCATCCGTTGATCCATCCGTTGCTCCATTTGTAGCATCCGTTGCTCCACATTTAACATGGTCTCCAGAAGCAGATCTATCTTTGCCAGCACAATAGAATTCCCAGGGAGATCCACACTTATCCCATTCAGCATCCGGTCCAACGAGCTGCTTCATGTGCATGGCGTCTGGACATCTGGGAGGATGGGTGCAACGGAGGATGAGATGGGGGTTCCATGGAGAGAAGCGGCATCGATGGTGAGTGGAGGAGGTGACCTGTGGATACCCGGTAGAGGAGAAGCGGTAGCGTCGAAGAGGGATGGAGAAGGTGACCTTTGAATTTCCGGGCGAGAAGCAGAGTCGTCCAAGAGCAAAGGAGAAAGTGACCCGTGGATTTCAGAGGCGGCAGCGTCGTCAGATGGAAAAGGAGAAGATGGGGGTGGAGAAGACGGGATGAAGATTTCCGGGACAGCTAAAGCAGAGTCGTCGAAGCATATGGGAAGTGGTCTGCGGGTCCGATGCGTTGGCTGCCATTCGTTTTGCGTAGAGAGCATATTACCGTATATCTTCTTCACATAATGAGGCTTACGTCTAAGAAAACCCTTAACCTTTGGGGTCAGCAGAAGGTTTTCTTTATTGGCCTTAGCCTGTCGCTTTGCCCCTGCCGTGGAAACGGCAACCGCCTTTCGCTTTTTCAGCATGACAGGCACGGCAGAGGTGAGAGGGTTCTTGCGTCAATAGAACCGGGGATGCTCCATGGAAGCAGGTGGCACAATGCAGTACAGTATCTGGACAAGGGCAAGTTCAGATAAAGATCCTGGAGTGGTGGCCTATGCAAAGTGTGTGACCTTTTATACATGGCGGCCAGGTACAGGTGTTGAAAGTGGGCGTACTCTAATGTGAGTCATTACCGTATAAATACACCATCCATTTTGTGTATTGACTGCACATAGAATACACATCGACTAAACATCGAATATACATTCTTGTGTTTGTATTTCTTTCCACTCGCAGCAATGCCTGTTAAAAAGATTTCAAAGGATCTCAGCATGCGAATTAAGGAGATGTACAGGAGCGGACACCGAATTGCTGCTATCCAACGCTGGTTAGCTACTTCTGACCTCGTTGTGCCATTAACCACCGTGAGCTATCATGCACAAGGAAAAAACAGAGACCGGAAAAAGGCACCAAGGGTAACAAACGCCTAAGTATATTTATAAAACTTAACAAAAAAAATATAGAAAACTGTACTGTACATCTACAGTACAGTTCTGTATCTACTGTAATACTGTTGTTATTTCTGTTGATTTATATTACAACATACTGTACAGTAGTTTGTCTATTTATATTTATAGTACAGCAGTATACATTTTTTGTATATTTCAATTAATCTTACAACGGTATATACTGAATAGGATGTACTGTATATTTATATTTATATTACAACAGTATATTTATTTTGTATATTTATATTTATAGTACAACAGTATATATATTTTGTCTATTTATATTTATAGTACAGCAGTATACAGTACATTTTTTGTATATTTCAATTAATCTTACAACGGTATATACTGAATAGGATGTACTGTATATTTATATTTATATTACAACAGTATATTTATTTTGTATATTTATATTTATAGTACAACAGTATATATATTTTGTCTATTTATATTTATAGTACAGCAGTATACATTTTTTGTATATTTCAATTAATCTAACAACGGTATATACTGAATAGAATGTACTGTATATTTATATTACAACATTATATTTATTTTGTATATTTATATTTATAGTACAACAGTATATATATTTTGTCTATTTATATTTATAGTACAGCAGTATACATTTTTTGTATATTTCAATTAATCTTACAACGGTATATACTGAATAGGATGTACTGTACTGTATATTTATATTTATATTACAACAGTATATTTATTTTGTATATTTATATTTATAGTACAACAGTATACAGTATATATTTTGTCTATTTATATTTAATGTACTGTATATTACAACATTACATTCATATACATTTTATATTGCTGCATATTAATAAAACAATATAATTTCTTTACTTTGTAGGGAGACAACTGTTCTGGTGGACAAAATAAGTGAGGAGAATGATGAGAGGAGTGCATTAAGGGTCAAATACACTCTGCAGGAAAAGCACAATCTGACTGTATCCGAGAGCAGCATAAAGAAGATGAGACGCAGCATTAGATGGAAATATGGACATGTGTGGTTAGTACTGGACAGTACAGGAGGTAAAAGTGTTGTTTCGCAAACTGTACTGCACTGTGCCGCAAATTTTTTTTATTCCTTGTCATTACAGACTGTACCCCATGATACGGGATGCAAACAAAATCAAAAGAGTGCTCCAGGCCCAGGCATGGATCGACAGCGGGGAGACTTTCCAGGATTGCATCTTCACTGATGAGTCTACTGTGTCGCTGGAGAGATTTGCACGATTTGCGTTCCACAAAAAAGGCCGCTTATCTTTGAAGCCGCGGCCAAAACACCCTGTGAAGCTGCATGTGTGGGGTGCCATCTCTAGGCGTGGACCGGGATGCATTGTCATCTTTGAAGGTAAAATGTATCAAATATAATGTCGCCTAATGCACTGTACTTGACTAGTGTTGCCTTACCGTATGCACTGTACTGTACTATTGTGCAGTTTTTTGAGCACTTTTCTTTTCTTGCTATAGGAATCATGAATAAAGCTTTCTTCCAAGACAACATTGTGCCCGAGATAGTGCAATACATCACACGCGACTTCCCCAATGGTCACCGCTTCTACCAGGACAACGATCCCAAGCACACTGCGTCAACGGCGCATATCCTTGAGCGCGGCATCAACTGGGTGAAGACGCCAGCGGAGTAAGTGCAGTAGACCGTGTCCCATTTTTGTTCCCCACTGTTTTTAGCTCTTAAACCAATTGTCCTTTCTTTCCAATGACAGGTCGCCAGACTTCAATCCGATCGAAATGGTCTGGCATCAGCTGAAGGACCATATCCGGAAAGTGGTGAAACCCTCCAAAAAGGACGAGTTGTTGAAAGGCATACTGAGTTTTTGGAACGATGTACTCACCGTGGAACGCTGCAATAAATATATAGACCATATTGCCACTGTGTTGCCCATTGTCATCGCGCGTAATGGGCAAGCATCAGGAAAGTAGTACTGTGCTGTAGTATTGTAAGTACAGTATGTTACAGGTAAGTGTGGCAAAGATTTTTTCTTTCCAGATAGTAAGAGTACTAGTACTGTATACAGTAGTTAGTTTTTTCTTTACAGAGAGAGCAGCACCAGCCATCAGGTTACAGTACATAGAATTTAACAGTAGTCAGAGTATACAGTAGTTCCAGTACAGTATACAGCACACTAGTTTGACAGTACTACAGTAACTGCCTACTACAGTAACTGCCCCATTTTTTTTCTTTCCAGACAAAGCTGCACCAGCCACCTACAGTAGTTCTGCCATAATACAGTACAGTAACTGCACAAATTTTTGGTTTTCTTGTCGTTCCAGGAAAAACGGTGGCCTAGGGGGATGGGGGCGTTGTGTCCAGTCAAATCTGCTTGTACAGTCAAATGTACAGTATATAAACAGCAGCAATTATGTACACAAAACCTCTCCTCTCTCAATGAACTACTGTACTGCAGACAGAATGAGGAAAAGATAAAGACTAAAGAAAAATTAATTTTACTATACAGTATATACAGTACAGTATATTATACAGTACATTACAGTACTGTACTGTATATACTGTAGTATTAAATAATATTCTTATAAATGTGCATTACTCATGTTTCCCCATGTTTTACAAAGGTTTTCCAAATGGTTATCCAATTTCAAGCTGCCAAAATAACTTAATAAAGACTGCATTACTGTATGTATTATTCATGATTATTTTTATATTTGTATTTTTTGGTTCCTGATAAAATAAAATAAATATTTATTCACTTTCCTGCGAATCATAATCATTGACAGCCACCCCTACAGTGCACCAATAAATTATTTTATTTATTTATTTATAAAATATTTTACCAGGATTTATATATTTTTATTTTAAAGATATTAAAGAATGTACAGTATTGTATTAAAAACATGTGACTGTAAACCATAGTGACTGACAAATATTTTCACACCCTGATGAAATACTGTATCAGTGTACTCTCAATTCTCACAGTGCTGTGCACATCAGATTTACATTTCAAATTCGAGAGGGGATTTTTCAAAGCATTACCGTTCAAACAACAGGCCTCTAAGGGTTGGGGGAGGGGGATGGTGTGATTAGAAGCAGGCGTGCTGAGTGTTTGTAGCTCGGCTATGGGCGGATTAAGAACACAATGGCAATATGCAGCAGATCAACGACCCAGTGGAGAGAGGGGGATGGTACTGTAGGCTAGGGTGACTCAGCCGATTGACGCTTGGCTAGGGAGGGATTAAAAACTCTGGAGGTGTGTGGCTGAAATACTGTAGTTAACAGCAGTGTCATTTGAAAAGGCAGTTCATCATAATAATTTGATGAATAAACCCCCAAAGACAACCCCCAAATACAGTACATAAAAAGCAAGTCACTTTAACTCCCTGTGCCCCATGCACCAAAAATGTTTTGTGGCAGGCAGAAGAATTTAATAAAGGCTGCAGAATGTATTATTGTGTGTTGATGGTTAGAATTGCTGTGCACTTTAAATGTTTCAATATTGTAAATAAATGTTTTTGTACTGACTCCACCAATAAAAGACCATGTTGAATTGCCTCACATTGTTTCCATTTGCTCCTTTGCCAGTGTAACAAATGTACTGTAGAGGCTTGCTGCACTGTTTTTTAACTGGCTGGTCGTGCAATTGGCGTAGGAACTACGGCAATTGGCGTTGGAACTACGTCAATTGGCGTGGGAACTTCTGTTCTAGGGCGCCTAGAAATAAAATTCATTTTGCCCCTAGATGTTAGGAACCTCCTCACTTGACCCCAACAGGGTCCCAGCAGTAATGGCGACGAGAAAGTGTCACGCCGGCAAGGAGGGTCCTACTATTGAGCGCAATGGCGGAGAAAGCTTTGAACCGGCTAAGTCACAATTAGTTGAAACCTGGAACCCAGAACTCCGGTTCTGTTCGACCTAGAGGGCTCATATTCGGTCACCATGTAGTCCTAGTTGCGGCAGGATTGCATGGCAAATTGCGACCCTCTCGTGGCAACAGAACGGAGTCAGGGTGATGTTAAAGTTCAGGTTTCTGCCATTGACTTGCATGGCAGAAAAAAAGCCACTTTGGTAATGTGCTTTTAAACTGTCTTTTTGTATCTCCGGTTCCGGGGGTTGTGCAAGGCTGATATTTTGCCACTATGGCAAGGGTCCTCCCGCATGGGGACCAGGTAAATTTCAACCCGCTCAGACCCACAGAACGGGTTATTTTACATTATATTCGCGCAATTGGCATGGGAACTACTTAGGGCCGCGGTCAAGTTCACGGGCAATTGGCGTGGGAACTTCTGTTCTAGGGCACCTAGGAATAAAATTATTTTTGCCCATAGATGATAGGCACTGTATACCACTGTACAGTATATATATATACAGTATACTGTGGAAGACACATAATGAAACGATACTGAATATGTAGAATAAATGCATAGTTTTATTTATTCAGGGTTTATTACACAGTATACTGTACGGCCGGAAAACATCAGCATACAGTACAATATTATCCATCGAAATCCCCCCATTAGCCGTTTTCTTTTCTGAGGGAAAAAAAAGAAATGTTTTAATGTACAGTACAGTAATGGTCAGCCCCCTAAAGAAGTACACAGCCAGACCCACCAAAATAATACGGCAACAAGACAGTAAATGTGTTGCCCATTGTGATCGCGCGTAATGGGCAAGCATCAGGAAAGTAGTACTGTGTTGTACTATTGTAAGTACAGTATGATACAGGTAAGTATGGCACAGATTTTTTCTTTCCCAATAGTCAGAGTATACAGTACAGTAGTTACAGTTTTTTCTTTACAGAGAGAGCAGCACCAGCCATCAGGTTACATACAGTAGTATTTAACAGTAGTCAGAGTATACAGTAGTTCCAGTTTACAGTAGACTAGTTTGACAGTAGTACAGTAACTGCCTACTAACTGGTCAATTTTTTTCTTTTCAGAGAAAGCAGCACCAGCCATCTACAGTAGTACTACATATCACACAATACCATAATACAGTACGCAAATACAGTAACTGCACTAATTTTTTGTTTTCTTGTCGTTTCAGGAAAAAAGGGTGGCCTGGGGGGGAGGTGGAGTGTTGTGTCCAGTCTAATCTGTGTGTACAGTCAAATGTACAGTATATAAACAGCAGTATTGATGTACACAAAACCTCTCCTCTCTCAATGAACTACTGTACTGTACACGGAATGAGGAACAAGATAAAGACGGAAAAAATAATATTACTATGTACAGTATACTGTATATATATATATTATACATTACAGTGTATATACAGTATATTATTAAATAATATTCTTATAAATGGGCATAATTCATGTTTCTCCATGTTTTACAAATGTTTTCTAAATGTTTATCCAATTTCAATCTGCCAGAAGAACTTAATAAAGACTGCATTATGTATTATTCATGATTATTTTTATATTTGTATTTTTTTGTTCCTGATAAAATAAAATAAATATTTATTCACATTCCTGGTAATCATAATCATTGACAACAACCCCCCCCCACCCCTACAGTATAAGAATGAATGACAAAACAACACGAATCAGTTAATGGGTTTTTTTTACTCTCAATTCTCACAATGCTGTGCAAATCAGATTTACATTTCAAATTCGAGAAGGGATTTTCCAAAGTGTTACCGTAAACAAAGCCTCAAAGGGTTGGGGAGGGGGGGGGGGTTGGGTGAGTCATGTGCAGTAATCAGCTAGCTCCCATCTCAAAGAGGCTTAGAGTACACGGAGGTGCAGTGAGGCGATTGACGCTCGGCTAGGGACGGATTAAAAACACAATGACTAACTTCAGAAAATGAATGACTCTGTGGAGGTGTCTGTCGAAAAGAGTTTGTGTGTGCGTGGGGGAGGGATGAAGGATTAGTTGTGCAGCAGTTCAAAGAAATTACATACTGTAGAGTAGAGTACAGTAAATTCAAAAGGCAGTTCATCATAATAATTTGATCAATAAACCCCCAAATACAACCTCCAAATACAGTACATAAAAAGCAAGTCACTTTATCTCCCTGTGCCTCAGGCACCAAAAACATAGATTGTGAGCTCCACGGGACAGGGACCTGTGCCTGCAAAATGTCTCTGGAAAGCACTACGTATACTGTAACTAACAGCGCTATACAAAAACATGCTATTATTATTATTATTATTATTATTATTATAATATCAAGGTGATGCTCTGTGCAAATCAAATTCGAGAAGGGATTTTCCAAAACGTTGCCGTAAACAAAGCCTCAAAGCTCCCGTCTCAAAGAGAATTACACGCAGACGCAGTGAGACTTTGTACTGTAGCTCGGCTATGGACGGATTAAGAACACAATGGCAAGATTCAGAAAATTAACGACTCTGTGGAGAGGGGGGGGGGGGGTCGGGTGACTCATGCTCAGTACGCAGCTAGCTCCCATCTCAAAGAGGCTTAGAGTGAGGCGATTGACGCTCGGCTAGGGATGGATTAAAAACACAATGACTAACTTCAGAAAATGAAAGACTCTGTGGAGGTGTCTGTCGAATGACTCTGTGGAGAGGGGGGGTTGGGTGACTCATGCGCAGTAAGCAGCTAAGCAGCTAAGCAGCTAAATAGCTCCCATCTGAAAAAGGATCACACGCAGGCGCAGTGAGGCTTTGAAGCTCGGCTTTGGACGGATTAAGAACACAATGGCAAGATTCAGAAAATTAACGACTCTGTGGAGAGGGGGGGTTGGGTGACTCATGCGCAGTAAGCAGCTAAACAGAAAAATAGCTCCCATCTGAAAAAGGATTACACGCAGGCGCAGTGAGGTTTTGAAGCTCGGCTATAGACGGATTCACAACACAATGGCAAGATTAAAAAAATTAAAGACAGCTGCATGAAGTTCAAAGCTAAAGACATACTTTAATTTCAAAAGGCAGTTCATCATAATAATACACCCCCAAATACAGTACCTAAAAAGCACACAAATCAACCATGTGCAGTCAAACGCACAGGGTCGCAGACAAAAGCTACAGCACAGATTGAATATCGTAATACAGTAAGAGGGTTTTTGCAAACTTGTGGAGAAAAAAAATTACAATAAATTTTTTTTTTCACTCAAGCAAGCAGTGTGTTACGCTGTGCTCACCACGGACAAGGAGGAACCCGGAACTGTTGTGAGATGGGTAACAACTGCACCCACAGCTACGGGGACACGCCTGGAAAGTGGAAAATAGGCATCTGGAACCGTCTGGAAGTATAAGATAAAGTAAGATACTCGCCAGACGAGAAGGGAGGTTCCAGAAGATAGTTGGTACCGAGAGCCTGGGGTCCAGAGCCGGGGGTTAGGTCAGAATCCGCAAGCCGAGGTAAAGGGTTGGAGAGTTCAGGAGGTCAGGGTATAAGCCAAGGGTCGAAGTCCAGAGCGGGTCCACAGCCAAGCCGGTTCGGTACACAAGGGATCACTAAGGAAGACAAAGGGACTGGGACAGGAACTGAGACAGGCACGACCGTGGGTAGTGCCACAGCTGATTAGCTTGACGCGAGGCTTGTGGGCAGTGCACGCGCGTCAGACGTGTGTACCGCGCGGGAGAGGTGCGCTTGACCCAAGCTTGGGGCAGGAGCTTCTCCTGCGGGAGGACAGAAAGGTCCGTGATTGCGTGCGCGCGCATGCGCGCGTCCTGTGGCAAGCGCGGGGACCAGGGAGGAAGAAGGAGGGTCCCGCTCGCGGCGGTGAAGTCGTGGAGCCTGAGCACGCCAGGTAAGTGGCATTGCGGGGGGAACCCTCTTTGGGAGAGGTGTCTCCCGAGGTCTTACAGTACCCCCCCTTGAGGAGCGGCCTCAGGACGACTCCAATATGGTTTTTGGGGAAACTTAGAATGGAAGAGTTTCAGCAATCTAGGGGCATGTATTTGGTGATAGGGTACCCAAGATCTTTCTTCTGGACCAAAGCCCTTCTAGTGAACCAGGTACTGCACCGAACCCCTCGTCCTCCTGGAATCCAGAATAGACTGAATCTCAAACTACTCCTGCCCCTGAACTATGACCGGCTTAGAGTCAATCGGTGTCCTGTGGAACCGTGGACTCTGGGACACAGGTTTTAGCAGAGACACGTGGAACACTGAGGGTATCTTCATGGATGGAGGAAGTTCCAGACGATATGCCACATGATTGATCCGTTCCACTACTGAGAATGGGCCCAAGTACCTGGGGGCCAGCTTGTGGCTCGGAGTCTTCAATCTAATGTTCTTGGAGGAGAGCCAGACCTTATCCCCTGGCTTGAAGACTGGTGCCTGGCGGCGGTCAAGATCTGCCTGTGCCTTTTGTCTGTAGGTTGCCTTTCTCAAAGCCTCTTGGATCTTTTTCCAGGATTCCTGAAGGTCCTTGATTCGGTCATCGGCCGCTGGAACCCCGGAAGGAACAGAGGTGATGGGCACTTGACTTGGGTGATAACCATAATTAATGAAAAAAGGGGATTTCAGCGTGGAGCTGTTCTTTAAAGAATTATGGGAGAACTCTGACCACGGAAGTAAATCTACCCAATTATCCTGGCTGTCCGCTATGAAGCATCGGAGGTATTGTTCCAGAGTCTGGTTCATTCTCTCAGTTTGCCCATTAGTTTGGGGATGAAACCCGGAAGAAAAGTGGAGGGTGATATCCATCCTGCGAGCGAAGGCCCGCCAAAATTTTGAGACAAATTGTGTACCTCGATCAGATACGATGGAAAGAGGAACTCCGTGAATGCGGAATATTTCCTTAACAAAAACGTCTGCCAGGGTGGCGGAATTGGGTAGGCCTTTGAGAGGGACGAAATGGGCCTGCTTGGAAAAACGATCCACGACTACCAAAATGGTGTTCATCCCTTTAGAGGTTGGAAGATTCACTACAAAGTCCATGGACAGATGACTCCATGGGCGTTCTGGTATAGGGAGGGGTTGTAGAAGACCATACGGCCTTTTATGAATGGTCTTAACCTGGGCGCAGATTGGACAGGTTTTTACGTACTCCGAAATGTCCTGCAACATGGTTGGCCACCAAAAGGTACGACTAATGAGGTCAGAAGTTCTGCTAATGCCTGGATGACCGACTGACCTAGAAGAATGACCCCACTCAAGAATCTTCTTAAGGAAGCGTGGAGCTGCATACAGACGGACGACTGGCACCTTAAGACCCCTCGGGAGGTTAGATTGTGCTGCCATGACCTGATCCAGGATATAAAAAGAGTTGGCCGAAATTATATATTTGGAGGGTAAGATTGTTTCGGAGATAACGTCGGAATTGTCCTCGAACAGGAATTGACGTGAAAGTGCGTCTGCCTTTTGATTCTTTGAGCCAGGAATGTAAGATATGAGATAATTAAATCTCAGAAAAAAAGAGACCATCAAGCCTGACGTGCCCCAAGGCGACGTGCACTCTCAACGTAAAGTAAATTTTTATGATCAGTAAAAATTGAAATGGGGGTCTCCGTTCCCTCCAGAAGATGTATCCATTCCTGAAGGGCGAGTTTAATAGCCAGGAGCTCTCTGTTTCCGACGTCATAGTTCCGTTCTGCCGAAGAATTTTTTTTTAAAAAGAACCCACAGGGATGAAGTTTGGCCTGTGGGGACTGTCTCTGAGAGAGAATGGCGCCAGCACCGACGTCGGATGCGTCTACCTCTAAGGTAAAGGGAAGCCCGGGGTCAGGATGACGCAAAACAGAAGCAGAAGCGAAAGATTTTTTGAGGGAGTCAAAAGCTTGGAGAGCTGCAGGAGACCAAACTGCTGTGTTAGCTCCCTTTTTGGTAAGGGCAGTAATGGGGGCCACGGTAGAAGAAAAATTCTTAATGAATTTATGATAGTAATTCGCAAATCCCAAGAATCGCTGTATGGCTTTCAGGGAAGTGGAGTGTGGCCATTCTAAGACAGCTTTAAGTTTGACTGGGTCCATAGAGAAGCCAGTGCTAGAAATGATTTATCCAAGAAAGGGAATGGAAGAAAGATGAAAAGAACATTTCTCTAGCTTAGCGTAGAGATGGTTCTCCCGAAGGCGGTACAGGACTAATTTGGTGTGCTGAATGTGGTAAGAGAGGGATTTAGAAAAAATAAGGATATCGTCAAGGTCTACGATAACAAAGCTGTCGAGGAGATCACGGAAGATCTCATTGACAAACTCCTGGAAGACCGCCGGGGCATTGCACAGGCCGAAAGGCATGACTAGGTATTCATAATAACCATCCCGGGTGTTAAAGGCGGTCTTCCACTCATCGCCCTGACGGATGCGGACAAGGTTATAGGCTCCGCGGAGATCAAGTTTGGAAAAAATTGTTGCCCCTGTAGACGATCGAAGAGTTCGGAAATGAGTGGCAGGGGATAACGGTTCTTGATTGTAATTTTGCTAAGACCTCTGTTTCAATACAGGGGCGCAGGGAACCATCGTTTTTCTTAACAAAAAAACCCAGCTCCAGCTGGAGATGAAGAATTGCGGATGAACCCCTTCCTCAAATTATCCTGGATATACTCGGCCATGGCCTTGGTCTCGGGTATGGATAGAGGGTAAGAACGGCTCTTGGGTAAGGTAGCACCGGGAAGAAGGTCAATAGGACAGTCAAAGTCTCTATGGAGAGGTAACACTTCAGAACGTACCTTATCGAAAACGTCCGCCAGGTCCCAGTAGACCGTTGGGAGGGAAGTTTTATACTCTGCGGGTAAATCCACTCCGGCTAACACCCGTTTGGGGGAAAGACAGGTCTTGAGGCACTGGGGGCTCCATCGTATGGGTTCTTTATTAACCCAATCCAGTTGTGGGTTGTGTAGTTGCAACCAGGGGAGTCCCATAATCACATCTACCGATGGAGTATGGATCACGTCCAAGATAATCTTCTCTTGGTGACCGTCCTCCGTGGAGAGGGATAGAGAACAAGTCTCCAGGGAAATAAAAGCTGGTGGATGCCCGTCTATGGCCTCCAGACCAACTTGAACAGCCCTAGATCGGAAGGGAATCCCATTCCTATAAGCAAAACTCTGATCAATAAAGTTTCCCTGAGACCCAGAATCTATAAATGCAGAGGCGGGGATCAGGGAGTTATTCCAGGCCAGAGAGATAGGCAGCATTATTCGAGTGGGAAGTTCTTTAGAAGAAGAAAGAGGAGAAGAGATGACACCCAACAAGACCCTCTCATACCTTATTGGGTCCTGGCGTTTCCCGGACGCAGGGGACAGCTTACCAGCAGATGACCGGGGTGACCGCAGTAATGGCACAGTCCACCCTCTCGTCGGCGCTGTCTCTCAGACGCGGATAGCCGATGACTTCCGAGCTGCATAGGTTCAGGCTCATCCATGGGATGGGGAACGTAATGGACGAGACTACGGCTGATAGACCGAGAGGAGGTGTACGAGGAAGAGCGCGTTCAAGTCTTCTCTCTCGTAGCTGCTGGTCCACGTGGATGCAGACCGCAATGAGATCCTCCAATCTGGTGGGTCTCTCCAAAGTGGCCAGCTGGTCCTTGATGGCGTCCGACAGACCCTGCCAAAAAGCTGCCGAGAGTGAGTCATCGTTCCAGGAGGTCTCCGCCGCGATGGTCTGGAAGTCCAGAGCATACTCGGCGACAGGACGAGTACCCTGGGAAATATGAAAGAGAGAAGAATCTGCCGTAATTTGGCGACCAGGCGTATCAAATACTTGCCTGAATTCTCGAACAAAGCGAGGATAGTCACGCGTCATGGCAGGCTCCCGCTCCCAGATGGGGGATGCCCAGGCTAGGGCCTTTCCGTTCAAGAGAGACATAATATAGGCCACCCTTGAACGTGCAGTAGGAAAGCACGAAGGAGATAATTCAAATTGAATCTCGCACTGATTGAGAAACCCTCTGCACTCTTGGGGGTCCCCTGCATAGCGGTTAGGAGCCGGGAGATGAGGATCCACAGCCACGGGAAGACCCGGAGAGGGAAACGCCGCAGCTGCCATGGCAGAGGGGCCTGGGGAAGGCTGCAACGAGGAGAGCTCCTGCGTCAGAGAGGCAAGCTGCGCCTCTAGCTGGAGAAGTCGCTGCATGGGGCTTGGTTGCTCAACCTCTTCGGGGTCCATGTCCGTTGGGCTGAGCATAATGTTATGCTGTGCTCACCACGGACAAGGAGGGACCCTGAAACTGAGGTGAGATGGGTAACAACTGCATCCACAGCTATGGGGACACGCCTGGAAAGTGGAAAATAGGCGTCTGGAACCGTCTGGGAGTATAAGATAAAGTAAGATACTCGCCAGACGAGAAGGGAGGTTCCAGAAGATAGTTGGTACCGAGAGCCTGGGGTCCAGAGCCAGGGGGTAAGTCAGAATCCGGAAGCCGAGGTAAAGGGTCGGAGAGTTCAGGAGGTCAGGGTTCAAGCCAAGGGTCGAAGTCCAGAGCGGGTCCACAGCCAAGCCGGTTCGGTACACAAGAGATCACTAAGGAAGACAAAGGGACAGGAACTGAAGCAGGCACGACCATGGGTAACACAGGTCACACAAAGCTATGCTCAGCCAAAGAAGGAATGGCTGAGCAGGGTATAAATGAGAGCAGAGCCAAATGGGAAGAGGGGGAGGAACGGAGGAGTGGCCCCATGGGAGGCAGGGATAGGTGAGGGACAGTGCCACAGCTGATTAGCTTGACGCGAGGCTTGTGGGCGGTGCACGCGCGTCAGACGTGTGTACCGCGTGGGAGAGGTGCGCGTGACCCGAGCTGGGGGCGGTAGCTCCTCCTGCAAGAGGACAGAAAGGTCCGTGATTGCGTGCGTGCGCATGTGCACGTCCCGTGGCAAGCGTGGGGACCGGGGAGGAAGAAGGAGGGTCCCGCTCGCGGCGGTGAAGTCGTGGAGCCGGAGCACGCCGGGTAAGTGGCATCGCGGGGGGAACCCTCTTTGGGAGAGGTGTCCCCCGAGGCCTTACACAGTGGTGGGCGAAGTTACAGGCGCATGCGCAGTAAATTCCTGCTGTCAAGCAGGAATGTGATTGAAATCAGACACACGTTCAAAGGAATGATGTGGAAGAGATGTACTGCATTGCACAGAAGATAAGAAGTTGAAATACCATGCAGTGCAGTTAATTATCCTGAGTGAGGGGAGAGCGCTGTATATGCCGAAATGTGACACTGTTACAGTACAGTACACGCCTATGCGTTTCAACAATTTTCAAATGAGACATACTGTACTGCAGAACAGCACTGCAAATGCATGTATATTTTAAATATGCAAATTTACAATTACTGCGCGCGCACACACAGACTGTGTACTGACGTAGGTTGAACCGCGAAGGTATTAGACTTCCAAGACAACAGCTCGCAAACGCCCCCCTGAGTTTTTACACGGCATTGCAGTATTGCAGACAGCGAGAATAAAATGCTAATATCACAAGCGCGAAAATAACGCAGTTCACTCCGGGCGAAAACGACAAAAAAACGCACATAACCGGGATAATCTGAAAATCGCGGATCTAGCCGATTTAGCCTCAGGTCGGCTGCCACTTTAGCTAAGAAAGGAATGCACTACATACTTTAAGATCTAAGAACTCCCTGGTTATAAAAGTTATGGACAAGGGAGAATCACACACACCAATGTATAAATAAAGCTGCTAAATACATTTGTAATACATGAAAAGAACATAAACATTAGCAAAACAATCAATTATTGTCCCTGTATGTATATCCATATAGATAGATATACATAACATACAGGGGCAATAATAGAGCATAAAAAACAATGCATTTACATCCAAAAATCACATAGAATACACCCATTAAGTGTTCCTGAATGTATGTATATCCATAGGGACATAGATCAATTCAGGGGCATTAAATGGAAAATAAAAAATAAAACACATGAATAAAAAATGAAAAAAACTGAGAAAATCTGGTAATAGTTATTTTGCACATTATTGTACTGTATGTATTGGGGGGGATTGATGTATTTAATGTATAGTTATTTTATTTTTATAGGTATTTTTTATTTTATAGGTATATTATTTTTTTTACATACAGGGTTGGTTCCTTTTGGTCTGCAGGGGACCTCTGGAGACCACCTAAGGTCTCCTCGGGCTTTCCACAGGTAACATGCTGCAGATGTCCACGGGGGATACCTTCGGGGAAGAACCGGTGGCTCCACGTCTGTAGGGGGCACTGCGGACCCGTAGGGACCACCCGTGTGCCCACAGACCCCCGTGGGAACCACCCGAGGCCCCTCAGACACCTGTGGGTCTGACCCGGGGCACCCAGACAGCCGCGGGCCTACTCGTGGAGACCCCATTGTGGCCCACGGTGACCTGCGGAGACCACCTGGTGGACCAGGGCGCCTGGCGGGGACCATCCATAGGCCTCCAGACCCTGCTTGAAACATGGTGCTGGGCTACTGTGAGGTGACCCGTCAGGGCCACCGGGGACTCCCTTGGGCCTGGGGTATTAACCCTATATGTAAAATAATAAATCATGTATTTATGGGGGGGCACAGGGGGTGGGTTATGTATAGAATAAATATAATGATGTTTATTGTGGGGCTGTGTATTGTTTTTCTTGTGGGTACTGGGGGTGGGGGAAGGGGGTTTTGACCCCAAGGGTATGTGGGTAGACCTCCCGCCTGGGTTAGTGGGCGAGGGTGGTTAGGCCTCACAGGATGGGTAGTGGGGGAGGGTATTTAGGCCTCCCGAGTGGTGGGGGAGGGTGGGTTAACCCCTTAATGACTGTAGCGGTTAATGACCGTTAAGGTGATTAAGGGGTTAGGGGCTATTTTTATTCTTGTGTATGTTTTGCAGCACCGGAGGGACATGGGCAGGATGAAGATGAGGATGAAGACGGCCTTGATTGTGGGTGCCTGGAAAAGGTAAGTGTAATATGTATTTTCTGTATTTATTGTAATTGATATGTATTTAAAATGCGCAAATATTATTATCCATATGTGGATAATAGTAATTTTGCCCATTACTGTATTGTATGTGTTAGGGGGGTGTATTTAGTTATAAATATTGTTTATTATTTTTGTAGGCACAACATTGGTACCACAGGCCCACGGGTACCCCGGGACTCCCGCAGGGACCCCCGCTTGGTGAGCCGGGGACCCCCGGACCCCCGCAGTGTCAACCGGGGACACCCGCCGGCCTGTTGTATAGGTGTTGCGTCCAGCTTTTTTAGCGGCTACCTTGAGCTGACGTGTTTTCTTGAACGCAACTTTCGTATACGCTAAGGTTGCGTAGCTTAGTGCATCCCGTAGAAGGGCAGAATTGAACGCAAACATGGTAACGAACGAGCAAAGTTGGACTTAGAAAAATTTCCTGAAAAAAGTCAGTTTTAGAACGCAAAGTGCCTGTTTGCGTGTCTCTGTGAATCGCGTTCAGCGCAACATCACGTTCTAAGAGCACTTTGCATTCTTAAAACGACTTATCGTAGCTTAGTGCATGTCTCCCTTAATGTGATACTACAAAAAACAATAAAAACGTTTGAAATAAAAATAAAAAAAAATGTTAATGTCCAAAATGAATATAAATTAAAGGGCTTTAAAAATAGAACAACAATATATGGTGACTATAATCGATGTGTGAGCACTGTGAGAGTGCTCTCGATCAAATGCTAATAGGAGTATGTGGAGTAATATCCTAATACTGTATAGTAATATAGTAATATAGAACTAGGTTCACTATTCTCGTGTTTCCATTGCAAGCAATTACATGGTGGTTCAAAGATGGAATTTAAAAAAAGACAAATGAAATAAAATCTATCTTCAAAATCGTGGTTTGGAAAAAAATAAGTGGCATTTAACTTTAGAGCCCTCTATTTAGTGTTTCACATTCCCCTTTTTAGTGTTGGATGTTGCTCGACAAAAAAATGCTGTTCACGAACTACAATCACACTTCAGAGCATGGTTGCATATGGCAGATCCCAATGGCCCAGGTTAAACATCTGCTGTTCATAGCTTTCAAGGAAGCAACATGCATTATATATATGGAGAAATTTGTACTCAGCCAAGTTTCTCCA
The DNA here is from genome assembly GCF_040206685.1 of Ascaphus truei. Lineage (NCBI taxonomy): Eukaryota > Metazoa > Chordata > Amphibia > Anura > Ascaphidae > Ascaphus > Ascaphus truei. The sequence goes on along the minus strand of NC_134489.1, from coordinate 50,201,435 downwards.
GTTAACCTCTTGAAAAGGAAGTGTGCAAAAGGAAAGTAGGCTTTGACAGCAAAACAAAGATAAAGTACAGTACTTGTAGATAATGTCTGTGCTGGAGCTAATGATGATGCAGATGGTGCTACCAGTTGACCTTCCATTTACAAGTGCAGGTGTCAGCTTTGTCTTATGGCTTTCTGTGTGCTCTGCCAAGCAAATGGAAAAGAGGGAATATTTCATTGAGTGGATTAGCAAAAATAGTTTATCAGGAGATGCATTTCAGGAGGCTTTCGGGTGCCTACTTATTAAAATATGCTAATGGCATTTCTGTACAAAAATGACATCTCATTGTATTCATTCTGCAGTTATTGCATGTCTGGGTGTGCCATTCTGTGCGATATACAAATGAGGAAAACTTGCAAAATTATATATTTATGAGATATATCCGAGTTTGAATATTGTCTAGAAAGTCACAGTCCGAAACCTCGCTGCCCTGACACATACTGCATGCATTTTGGCTTTTTTCTGGGTAGAAGAAGAAAAAAGAAAGAGAGAAATAATTGGCAACATACCTCAGAGCGATACCTGGGAAATATACATATAAATCATTTGAAGAAATGTAATGCTTGAGAAACAAGCAAAAACATTTTTATCTCAGGTATTTTTCCAGGTGAGCAAATTAGTTATCTTTCTCAATTTGCATCTCAGGTGAGATTTCTGATCTGAAAGTCACTTTCCAGGTGGTATTGCATCAAATCAAGTAAAATGAGATGTCACCTTGTGCGATTTGTCTTCATTGATAATTGTAATGTATTCAACAAAACCAAAAGATTGTTATTGTTTTAAATTGCATGCAATTTTCAGGTGATTTGCACTGGAAGTATTGTATGAAGTATGGAGTACTTCTTATGTATGTACAAAGAAGGAAAGAAGGCATGCCACTACTTTTATTTATAATGTTAAAATGCTACTTTAAAAAAAAAAAAAAAAAATAGGCTGGCTTTGTCTCCCTCTCTTTTTAGAGGAAAATGATTATCTATACCTATCTAAAACAAGGAGAAGACCTTTGCCCTTGGTTTTAAACAAATATAATATGTTAAAATTAGCAATATTGTTAATTAACGAAAAAGCATGAGGACTGGAACGAGGGATGTGGGTTGTACCGCAATCCCCTGGTGTTTATACATTTTTTCATTCTGGTAATGTACGTATGTTAGTGATTTTGTATGTGTGACGGTGAGGGGGTAACCATGCTCACTAGTAAAGGTTAAGCCTGTTTGGTTTCCTCTGATCCATCTTTTGGGGTTCAAGAGTGTCAGCTCTTGAGCCTAACCATTGTATTGCATGTCCTGTAAATAATGCGACAATAAAGAATTTTTGTGTTTTTGCCTTTCCAGGGATGCCAACAAGCAGGGATTGCCGGGGTATGAGTTTCAAGTTTTTTTTTTTTATAGTGATAGTGTTTTCAGAATGTGTCTAGGTAGTTGGGGTCCAGAGTTGCTGGATACTCCAAGAATGTACCCAGGAATCAGGTTGGATTCCTGGATACATGTAGAGACATAGTCCCGGCAATATCTCCCCTTGAAAATGCTTGCGCGACTCACCGCTAGGGTTCCCTGCTTCAGAACAGCACAGAAAGGTAAATGGTGCAAAGGGATGCAAAAGGTCCCTTTAACCATAAGGAGTCCAAGGGTTAAGGGGATACCCAGTTACTGCCCAGGTCATCCAGAACATATTTAGGGGTTCAGTGGTACTTCAACCATAACTATAAGGTTGTGAGTGGACTTTTAAAAGTCCAGTCTAAGTCTAAAAACAGTGTGTGGGGAATATAGGCTAATACAGTATAAAACAAACTGCCGCTTTTTATTCTATTCCCCATAGTTAGAGACTTAGGACAGGTAAAATGTATATTTTATGAAACATTGTGGTTTAGTATAAAGTGTACTTTTATGCAAGCTATTATGAACTGGGACTTTCAGGTCCAATGATCTGATGGCCCACTGGGCTACCAACTTGGTGCCAGTGAGTCTACTTAGACATCGGACATGAAAGCCACAGAGGATGCCAGAGGTGTGAAGAACATTTGGGTAGGGGGGATAGGCTCAAGTACCCACATCCTGGGATGAATGGAAGTCCTCCGGACTACCATTTGCCCCACCAGACTTGGAGGAGCCTAACCAAGCAGGTGGCTTCTGAATAGCAAGTGGCTAAGGTCGCAAACTTGTCATGCCCTTGGCTGATTAAGAATCCCTGCTTGCCCAGCTTCAGAAGACAGGCATCACTCTGATTGGCTGGTAAGAAAGTTCCCAAGCTGGGATTGGCTGTAGTATTTTGGGAATGAGTTCCAAAATACTATAAGAAACCCTCAGCCAATCCGGTCGTGAGATTCTAAGCGCTAGAACAGCAGCGGCAAATTTGAATCGACCAAAAGATGCAATTGTGGAAATAGCAAGAGACCGGCTTCAGAAAAACCAAGACGAAAGTTCCACTTTTCGGGGCCAAGTTCTTAGAATTGAACGTAGCGGTCACAGCTGGGATTTCAAGCTGATTTTAGTTCCAGGACTTTTGGAGCTAAGTCCCGGTAAAGCAATTTCAAGTCCTCCAGAGAGAAGGGAGCGATGGCACCTGGAACTTAATGCCAATTTGAGTTCCAGGATATTTCGGGCTATGTCCCAGTCAGGGTAAGCTTCTTATTTAAGAACCCTTGCACCTAGGATAGTCTAGTTTTGTACCCCAGACCTCCAGTAACTGTGTCTTTTCTTATGTATTTTGTGTTTCACTGTGTGTATGCTTATTTTAAGTGAATAAACTACAATTTATTTTATTATCTTGTTTTTCTCAATCTATGATCCATGTAAAAAGGTGTAAATGCCTGATCTCCCGTGACAGTATGTACAGAACCCCACCCAAAATATTGTTCCTGCACTGCTGGGGATAGGTATTCTTGCCGGGGAGATTTAAGATGTAATTTTAAGCAACTGGGAACATCAGGGTTGAGCTCCACACGGCTGCTTTAATGCTATATTATGCATAATTACAAATAAGCATTGTGTACATAAAAATAAAGCAGTCAAATATCATGTAAAAGCTTATCATAAAAGGAAAAGAAAACATGGGGTTAAGATATTTACAAGAATATACTTGTAAGTATAGTGACCTACTGTAGTAACAGGTTTGTATATGATAGTAGCCTAAAGCAGTGCTTTTTCTTTCAGATTGCATTCACACAACAATCATAAAAGCAGCAGTTTTCTGCAATTTTTAGTGATGTAGTATAGCTGTACAATTCTAAATGACCAAACTCCGTCATTTAACCCCTTTTCTGTCTTTGTTTATGCCAGTGGCTGTTAGTAGGTTATTAGAGAAGCTTATTGATTGAGGTTATGTGATACTGCACTTTCCTAGCTTTTATAAAGTCACAATAATGTTTGAATATGAAAATGTCATTATCTATTTTGATCCAACAGCATGTGTTCTAGTGTCATGAGAACAATGTTACAGCAATCACATTCTTTGAGTGAAAATGTGTCAATGCAACATGAAGTTTGGAGCTCGGAGATCCCAGCATTTATCAGTCCTCTGGCTACAAAACTCTGCAACACTTTTATTTCTGTATAAAGCTTAGAAAATCGGTACACTTTTTGGAGTTTGATGCATATCCTTGATTTGTTCTTTAATTTACAGTGCTTGAAGGTAAAGTACAGTAACACAATGAAAAGCGATCACATTGCTTAGATGCTATCAGAGTGCTTAATGAAAATATCTTACATTTCTCCAGCACAAAAATCCTTGCGTGGATATTGTGTGATGCTCTCTCCCTATATTCCCACTAACCAGCAAACAAAAAGTAGGGAGTCTATTCTCTAGGGAAAGAGAGTCCCTGGCGACATTGTGAGTTATAGCCAAGGACAGTGTTGAGGCACCAAGTTCTAAAAGTAGGTGTCTTAAGGTATACCGATGTACTGTAGCGCTGTGGTTGATCGCTGTGCCCTTGGGGCCGCCTCACCTGCACCATGCGCATTCAAAATTTGTATGTGTTTGCACGTAATGTGACAGAGGGCTAAAATGCTGACAAAGGCTCCTGTCGTTTGAGTGACACTCACTGTACTGCATGCTGAGTGTGTACAGCATGTGCCATGCTTGACAAGGACTACTGTAGGTTGAGTTACACTCACTGTACGCATGTTACATGTTGGCAAGGGCTATAAAACATTAGTACTTTATTTTCAGTACTAATGTAAGTGTATTAAATATACTGCTCAAGAGCAATGAAACCAGTGAACACTTTATAACACAAAACTTATTTTTTATTAGATGAAAATGTACTTACTGCAATCTGTGTGTATACAGTACATACCTGTACGTATAAAGATATATATTCAGTACTGAATTTTTATTGTACAGTACAGTATACAGTACTTTAGATTTTTTTTATTTCATTTTTTGGATCCTTGAAAAAGAACGTTGTGACGATCGAAACGTGTTGGATGGGTCTTTGTCACATTAATGTGCCCTTTTAATTTATTTTTGATCTTAAGTCCTTCCTGCTCCATTTTTGCTTGTGCGCTTTTTCCTTCATTTACCCTGTTAACTATACTGTATACCTTCCTGAATATTCCTCGCCCTCCCCTTCCTGACAATCCTAGCCTTAACCCGTTACAAACACACACACTCAGGGCCTAAAATTAGGGATGGGGAGAGAGAGGCACTGTATTCATGGGCTCTCTATGCCGATAGATCCATTCTTACTTTAAAGAGCTTACCTTGCACAACCTCCATAAGTAATTAGAAATGCCTGGCTGGGCATTGCTCAGATACTGCAGGAGTTAACTACAATTTTCAATATTTAATACAAATCAAACAAAGCACTTTTATAAACTGCATTAAAAAACATGCAGCTATGACTGGCTTTCAAGCAACAGTATTAGGGGCTTTAATTGTTTGTCATGTGAAAGCTTACAATTTGGGTAATGTAATAGGAGGATGTGGGGAGTAAAGGTGCACTACTACTGTACATAGCCAATCATAATTTAACAGTCTGATTGGCTAAGCATATCTAACTAGGTTAAACACACATATTTGACTGCTGTTATTTTTGGTGAAAGTAATTACACATTTCATTTCTTGGGAGCCTTTAAATGTGGAAGTATATATTCATAAAGTGTTTCCTTTATCCTCCCCCCTGTCCTTATCATAGAGCCTATAAAGATTAATATAATAGGAAAGAGTGGGTCTCTAGCTGTGTAAACTGTTGTTGAACACATGGTGACTGTGGCAGGATGGCTTGTAGGCGAGGTCAGACAATAGTCCACATGTGTAGTTTCAGGTTAAAGCAAATGTTAAGTGGTTTTATTTCTCCACAGTAGAACTAAACATTTGGGCACCCTGTCCCTTTAAGGCAACACAAAATATAGCAGCAAAATAACATCTACTCCACATTGGGAGAATTTACTCACAATCCAAGCCCTATCTATCAGACTGGCTGGCTATCTCCAGTTTCCAACCTTTCAACATATATTACAACAGTCAGGAAACAATATTAAAGTCTTACTGTACTTTAGAAAGAGGTTTGGTTATCCATCTGCATAGCAGCTTGTCTATGATAGCTCTGTAGTATGAGGCGGCCACCTGATTACAAGCTTTGGCTTCCTTATATCTCATGCTGGTTGTCAGGTGTGTCTGCTTATCTTCTGATTACCTAACCATTCTTCCTGGGTTAACCGTCTGACTGCTGGATGAAGGACTCAGACATATGTTTCCCAGGCTTAACTATTAGTAGCTGACTTCACCCTGTCACAGTGACATCAGACAAAAGGGAGTTAACAGGAAATCAAATCCCTCTTGATGATTATTTTCAGGTTAAGCTGATTTGTTGTTTTTTCTACTTCCAGTAATGTCATGCCAGTGAAGCTGCCAAATGACGGAGATGATGTATATACTGTACTGTATGTATGTATATGTTTTATTTATACAGAGACATTTATGTACATAGCACTTCATGGCAGTAATACATGTGACATAATAATATAACACATAATGGGAATAAGTGATAGTAACAATAGGAAGAGAGGTCCTTCACCCAAAGAGGTTACAATCTGCTCCTGGTGTTATTTTGTAAGCAACACTATGCATCCTCCAGCTTCTGACACCTTCAAATTATCTCATTAATTTATCAAATGTTTTACCAGGAAGTAATACATTGAAAGTTACCACTCGTTTTCAAGTATGTCCTGGGCACAGAGCAATGATGACAATGCATGGTTACATTAAATGAACACTGTTATAAATTATATTTAAATACATTGCGTGAACAGTTTAAGATAATATATGTTATAGGCATATGTAACGCAGACCAGATTAAATTGTGAGACAGCTTTAGTTTTGAAAGAACTTATACTGGAGGCGGCTTTGAGAGTTTCAGGTAGATTGTTCCTGTGTAAGGTGCACAGTAGGAGAAGGAGAAGTGGACTAATTCTTTGTTGAACCTTGGGACTGTGAACAGTCTTTTGGAGTCAGATCTCAGGGGAAAAGTGCTGCACGTGGTAGGGGTGAGGAGCTGATTCTGATAGACAGGTATCTTGCCCAGAAAGTATTTGAAGACCAGACAGGAAAAATGAACTTTATGCTTAGACTCAAGTGATGGCCAATCAAGTTCTTTGAGCATTTCACAGTGATGTGTGTTGTAGTTACATTGTTGGACAAAGTGGCATATTGTGTTGTAGAGGGTGTCTAGTTTGCCAAGGTGAGTTTGGGTTTTTGTATCATATACTATTTCCCCATTGTCTATAATTAGCATTAGCATCTGATGTGTGATGCACTTTCTGATCAGCTGGCTTGGGGAAGGGTTTGTTCCTATAAAGTATACCAAGTTTAGCATAGGTTATGGATGTCAGGGTATCAATCTGCAACCCAAATGTTAAATGGGAGTCAAACCATATGTCCAAATATTTAAAACTAGTGACATCGGTGAGAATGGTATTAGAGTTGGTTCTGATATGTAGCTCCGTTATTTGTAACTTTGAAAATGTAGGCTTGGTCTCAAATACCATTGTTACAGTCTTGTAAGTGTTTAAAAACTGTTTGTTTTGGGAAATCCAGTTTTCATGTCTTAAAAAATCAGATTGAAGTACATGTTCAAGGTCCAGGATGCTAGAGCTGTGTGCATATAAGATTATGTCATTAGCATAAATGAGCATTGAAGCTCCCTTACAAGCTGTAGGTAGATCATTAATGAAGACTGAAAAGAGTAGGCACCCCAGAACAAAGCCTTGCGGGACACCACAGGTAATATTTAAGGGGTTGGCGTTAGAGCCTGAGATAGACACATGTTGCGATCTACCCAATAGGCACAACTGAAACCAGTTTAAAGCATGTACCCCTATTCCAGAGCACTGTAGTTTGTTGAGCAAGATAACATGATCAACAGTATCAAAAGTCATTTAAAAATCTAGGAATATTGCAGCAGTAAGTTGTCCCAGTTCCATTCCACACTGGATCTCACGGAAAACTTTTAGGAGGGTAGTTACCATGGAGTATTTTGGGTGAAAGCCAGATTGGAGTTGGCTAAGGAAAATGTCTTGGTATACAATAGTAATTGCTTTTTTGGGAGTGGACACATTTCCCCATGACTTTGGATGTTATTGGGAGAAGAGAGATTGGCCTATAGTTCGAGACAGTGTTTCTGTTCCCACTTTTGAAGATTGGGACAACTCTCGCAATTTTGTAGGTCTTTGGAATATACATTAGCCTGTAGACAAAATAGAGTTGATTTAAGCAAGTGGTACAGTATGGCAATGGCTTGGTCACCGAGTCATTGGAACTTTGATTGTAGTATGTCAGGTCCACATTAGCTGCTTAGTTTTAATTTGTGGAACACTTGTGTAATCTCCTCTTCAGATACTGGGACAAATTGAAAATTGTGGACAGTGTAGGGAAAGTGTGGGGCTATAGAGGTTCCCCAGTTTAAGCTTCATGTTTGGAGTTCAGGTTGTGTTTTGCTAATAGGGATGTAGCACACCCCACAAAGTATTCATTGAATAAATTTACAATGTTAGTGGTGGTAATATAAGAGTAATATTATCCTTTTTGATATTAGATGGTTGTTGATGGCTAGAAGGCTGGAATATATTGTTTATCACCTTTCAGAAGTTTGCTGGATTTAATTTATTCTAGTTACGATTGTCAGAATAATATTGAGCTTTGTGTGTCTTGTTTTCCTTGCGCATGTATTCCATAGGCATCTTTAGCTATTAAGATCATTGGTAGTGCCAGTTACTTTCTAGCATTTCCAGAAAGCATCTCTAAAATCGTAAGGTGCAATAAGGTTGGTTCTGACCCACAAAAGGTGCGCCCCCCATACTCTTATCCTGCAAAGTGGAGGATGGGTATTGCAGAGCTTTAAGAACTCTGTTTGGAACTAATAAAGCGCATAATCGGGGTCTGATGTCAAGTTGATTCTGTTTCAAGGGCAGTTGGTAAGATCAGCTAGAAACTGTTGTGGGTTAAAGTTTCAAAATGTTCTAGTGAGAAGAACTTTAGGGTGGTCCGATTTACCTTACACAGTACATTATTGCATGGTCACTGAAAATGTCAAGTAGGATACCAGAGGATTAGATTCTGTGAGGATTAGAGGATAGAATCCAGTCTAGCAAGGAATGGTTGTGAGACTTAAGGTTTATCTGTGTGGGTCGAGAAATTAGTTGGGTTAGGTTTAGTGACTTGAGTTGTGTCTGTATTTTGTTATTTTTAGGGTCAAGCCAATTAAAGTTGAAATCCCCTAGAGCTAACAGATCTCACTGCCTATTCATAGAGGAAATTGAGCCAATAAACGGAGTGATATCAAGGGTGGTAAATGCCAGCAATATGATTTGGCTTAGAGAAGGGGATGCACATTTTGCCCGCTATAATTTCAAAAGAGGTTGGGTTTGGGGGGAAAAGAAGATGTCCCTCAGATTCCTATGGTGCAGAACATCCTTTTTGAATTACAATACTATGCTTAATACACAGTGGCATTACACAAACGAGTAGCTAAAGAAAGTTAGGCTACTCCTAAGCTTCAGCATACAGTGTTAACAAACTAATTTTACAAAAATGATTTAGAAATAACTGATTTCTGTAAAAAGAAAACTCCCTTTAACATATAAATGCCATTAGTTCATTTTTGTACTAGAATGGACAGCATCTTCAACAGAATACATCTACACACAATAGTTTAAACCCTATTGACATTTAAATGGACTCAAATCTCAAATGTACTGTAGCTGCTGTACATCTCAAAGAACCTGAACAAAAGCTTCCCCAGTAGGATGTTACAAAGCACTATCCTGCAGACTAATAGTTCACTTTATCTCTGTATTGTTTTCCATGCCAACCCAACTAGCAATGCCAGAAATCAAATGATGGTCTCTTGCATAGATGACAACTTAGCATGTTCTGTTGAAATTGTAGCCAAGACACTAATGTTCCTTGATTGCAAGTCTGTTATCATCTTCTGTGAATTAACGGTGCCTACTGATATTTCATAATGGAAGCACAGTAGAGCAGTGCTCATATGATGTACCTTTTAGCTTCTCTGTCAAGCTGAGTCTAATGAATCGCATCAACATGTATGCATGCCAATTTTTGGGGTCGTACATCTAGCTGATGGTGGACAAAATCTGCTACAGTACAGTAGGTGGCCAAAGACAAATATACTTCCATAAACATGTCTTATTTTTGTAGTTAAAGCACAGAAATCCTGCAATAATGTTAATTTTAAATTTTCCTGACCAGAAATGTATGAAGAACTAAAAGGCTGTTTTTTAAAAACTACACAACAGACAACAGAGAAGCCCAATGCTACATCCAACATGACAGAAATACACAGTAAAATACTTATATATCCTCTTGAAAAAGGATCTAGTTTAATCATTTGGCCAAAGCGTTGTAAGCCTCGACAAGGCAAACACCCGTTCGCAAGTCCTAACACTACCAGATAAAATACTAATATACCTCTATTAGGATTAAAATTCTCATTTACCTCTATTAGGGTGGAGAAAGACCACATTGGATCTATATCCAGTAGAATGAAAGGACCTACTAACTTGGGAGGTGAGGAGGGGCGGGCTTATAACCTGGGAAGGAGGAGCCACTAACCTCCAACAGCTGAAACAGCTGAGAATAGGTTAACAAAACACAAAACCCCAGCAAATTCTTTTTGGGAACCCCTGAGCCCCCACAAAATATATATATGTATATAAGTGTCTAAAAGGAGTGCTATTGAGCGTGGCATGTGTATATAACAGACAACAAAGAAGCCCAATGCTACATCCAACATGACAGAAATACACAGTAAAATACTTATATATTCTCTTGAAAAAGGGTCATTTAGTTTAACCCTTTGGCCAAAGCATTGTAGGCTTGTGAGCCACGACAAGGCAGACACCTGTTCGCAAGTCCACATTGGATCTATATCCAGTAGAACCTCCCAAGTTAGTAGGTTATTTCATTCTACCTTTTTTCACCATTGTAATACAGCTGTGCTTGTCTTCTTTTCCCCCCCGTTTTATATATATATATATATATATATATATATATATATATTTATATATATATATATATATATATATATATATATATATATATACTAGCTGACATACCCGGCGTTGCCCGTGATGTAATGTTCATGCTCCCCCATCCTCCCTCTCAACTCCCTTCCCCCCCTCTTCATAGCTGATCAGGAGCTCCGCCCCTCTCCCCCCACTGTTCACAGCTCCGATTCCCCCCCATTCAAAGCTTTGTTTCCCCTCTCCCCCCCGTTCACAGCTCCGTTCCCCCCCTGTTCACAGCTCCGTGCCCCCCATGTGTTTGGCAGCTGAGCTGACTGAGGGGAGAAGTGTGTGTGTGTGTGTCAGTGAGTGAGTGAGTGTCAGTCAGTGGGCTTCCCCCCTCTCTCCTGACTCCCTCTCCCCCCCTCTCTCCTGACTCCCTCTCTCACCCCCCCTTACTCCTGACTCCCTCCCCCCCTCCTTCCTGACTCCCTCTCGCCCCCCCTCTCTCCTGACTCCCTCCGCCCCTCTCTCCTGACTCCCCCCCCCGCGCCAGCGCCTGTCCTCTGGGCGCCGCCATCTTACCGGAAGCAGCTGCAGGAGGAAGGGGGTCCTTCCGGAGGCTGCCTGCCCACTGCCTGTCCACTCGGCGCCTCCATCTTACCGGAGGCAGCTGCAGGAGGAAGGGGGTCCTTCCAGAGGCTGCCTGCCCACTGCCTGTCCCCCCCCGTGTGGAGCTGTGTCGGCGACGACACTACCCGCATGCTGCTGCTGGCTGGGGCTCAGGTGAGCCTTGGGGGAGGTGAGCTGGGGGGGTGATGGGGGGGAGCCGGCGGGGAGGTGAGCTGGGTGGGAGATGGAGGGGGAGCCGGCTGGGAGGTGAGCAGGGGGGTTGATGGGGGGGGGTGGAGCCGGCGGGGAGGTGAGCTGGGTGAAGAGGTGTGTGTGTGTGTCAGTTGGGTGAGGCCGAGGGGGAAGGTGAGCTGCGGGTGAGGAGAAGAAGAAAGTGGCAGTTGGGTGACGTCATAGAGCCACCAATCTGATTGGCCAGAGGCTGAGGACCAGTCAGATTCACCACATCTACCAACAACCATACAAATTTCAAATTTATATATTAAGATATATATATATATATATATATATATATATATATAATCAAAAAATAAATAGATGATACCGTTCTGTGGCTAACGAAATGCTTTTATTTGTGTGAGCTTTCGAGATACAGCTCACACAAATAAAAGCATTTAGTTAGCCACAGAACGGTATCATCTATTTATTTTTTGATTATTGAAGCTCGGCTAACACGGTACTGATACCTCTACATGTATATTTTATATATATATCTATATATATATAGATATATAGATATATATATATGTATTTATAAAGCGTTGGGCTTTACATTTTCCCATTTGATATCACATGTCTACTATTTTTTATTGGATGTGATTCAGTATCCATACTTGCTTTGGGTAACTTAATAACTTTTTTAGTGTTAAACATTAATTATCAGTCTAATTAACAATTAATTTATTGTTTAAGAGTAGGTAAGATTTCACACAGAAGGACATGACAGAATATTTTATCATACTGATTGTGCCTTACAGTTTATTAAAGAATGTTATAATTAGATCCAATGTATACGTTGCTAGGTAACAAGAGTTGATATTTTAATGGTCAATGTTCTGCTATACAAGGCAGACTTGAAATGTGTAACCTTTATTATAAAGCAAAATCGATTTGCATGGATTTAAAAAAATTTTTTTTAAAAATCAGCATTGTGGTAATAATTCTATACACTTTATATCACTAATGTATCTAGAAAATGTGTTAAACCTGGACTAATAAGTATAAAATGCAAAAAACATAATTGCAAGGCAATAAAACAAGTCCTAATTAAAATGTTAAATATTATCAGGATACCATAACTACTGCTAATTATAATTCAGAAGAAAAATTGTGTTCTAACTACACTTAATTAAAATTAAAAAATGAAACAATATATCTAATTAAAATGTACAAATGGCTAATTCTGAAATATAGTGTGCAGTGCTGGACCCCCTATTAAAAAAAAGAGACATTCTTTGGCTGTAGCAAGAATATTATAGACATGAGTAATAAAATAAACTATAAAATAAAATAAATATAACTGTTAGAAAAAAATCCTACAATATAAATATTGATTTTCTTTAGTGTCTCTTGGGCCTATTCACTAAACTTCAATAAGGGTATTAACGCTGGTGAAGTGCACTTTTCAAGCGATATTGTATGTGTAGCTATTCACAAAGCTTCCATAACATTGCAATTTCGCAACTAAGCTAATACTAAGGTAAAGCTGGGGGTGAGGGAAGGGAAGGAAGGTACCCTCGCAGCAGCTATGAATAGATTCTGTGGTGCTTCTATCCAGGGTAAATATAAACTAATACTTGTGAGAGAAAGGGACCCCAATGGAGAGCACTCAAGCAGATGCACAGAGTACACTAGACAAAGGATATGTGTGTATGTTGATAAGTGATATGTACACGATAAAAACCATTTATTAGAGTCTTAACTCAGAATAAAATAAAGTTGGACGCTAGGTGCCCAAATAAATGAGACTCAATGAAGTCAAAAAAGCGCAGCGAAAGTAAAAATTACCAGTTCTCAAGTGTATAGTGCGGACTACTGCCCTTGATGATATATGCAGGGTAGAGTCAGATGAAATCAGTGCCTCCTAGAGACTGTGTCCGTGAGTATTTGGTCACAGGTATAGTCACTTCTGCCTATCAGTATGAGTGGTGTATATATATGTATATATCACATCACCACGTATATATAGGTAGGTGAAACCAGTGAGTAGTTAGCTGTAGTGGAATCCCAGGGGACAGACTAAAGTCACCAGTCATAGGGTAGTCTGTATCAGCAGGTCGCTGCTTTGATCCCTGGGGGAGGGGGGGGGGGGGGCAGCATTTCAGACCACCATAGGGATTAATCAGTCAATCACTCACATACACTCACTTGAAGTGTACCTAGACGCAGATATCTAGATGGATGTATCTGCTGTATACAAGTGACCAAAGGTCCAGGTAGGTAGAAAAAATATATTGCAGTACACAAGTAGTGTCTACATACACTTAGAAACAATAAAAACACAGGAGAAGCTGGTAGCATAAAAAGGCAAGCACCGTGCTTCTATTCAGTGGCTGTATACACACTAGCTAATGCTTAGTGATCACACTAATGCACACACGGTTGCTGCTCAATGTAAATCAGTCTCAAGCTCAATGCTGAAACAAACTCTCTGTTTAGGGAGTTTGTGTGGGTGCCGGGAGCGCTCCGATCACGAGCGTAAGTCCCGCCCCTCTGACGTAATGACGTCACTTGCCTAGCGCTCCCCTAGCATTGAGCTTGAGACTGATTTACATTGAGCAGCAACCGTGTGTGCATTAGTGTGATCACTAAGCATTAGCTAGTGTGTATACAGCCACTGAATAGAAGCACGGTGCTTGCCTTTTTATGCTACCAGCTTCTCCTGTGTTTTTATTGTTTCTAAGTGTATGTAGACACTACTTGTGTACTGCAATATATTTTTTCTACCTACCTGGACCTTTGGTCACTTGTATACAGCAGATACATCCATCTAGATATCTGCGTCTAGGTACAATTCAAGTGAGTGTATGTGAGTGATTGACTGATTAATCCCTATGGTGGTCTGAAATGCTGCCCCCCCCCCTCCCCCAGGGATCAAAGCAGCGACCTGCTGATACAGACTACCCTATGACTGGTGACTTTAGTCTGTCCCCTGGGATTCCACTACAGCTAACTACTCACTGGTTTCACCTACCTATATACTGTATACGTGGTGATGTGATATATACATATATATACACCACTCATACTGATAGGCAGAAGTGACTATACCTGTGACCAAATACTCACGGACACAGTCTCTAGGAGGCACTGATTTCATCTGACTCTACCCTGCATATATCATCAAGGGCAGTAGTCTGCACTATACACTTGAAAACTGGTAATTTTTACTTTCGCTGCGCTTTTTTGACTTCATTGAGTCTCATTTATTTGGGCACCTAGCGTCCAACTTTATTTTATTCTGAGTTAAGACTCTAATAAATGGTTTTTATCGTGTACATATCACTTATCAACATACACACATATCCTTTGTCTAGTGTACTCTGTGTATCTGCTTGAGTGCTCTCCATTGGGGTCCCTTTCTCTCACAAGTATTAATTTCGCAACTAAAACAGCTTTTTAACAAGCTTTAACACTCTGGTTTTAAGAAGTAGTGCGGTAGCTGAAAGAATACCCAAACTCGCATTTTTTTGCCAGTAACTGCTATTCACTTAGTTCCGAGATGCATATTGCCCTATAAACAGTTGCATTCTTTTCTCGCAATCTAAAGAGTGCCAAGATCGGAATCGCAATTTGCATATAACAGAGTTTATTTTATTTTTACTGCATAGGATTGAATCCATGGGTGTCCGGGGCACATCTCACCCGGGCCTCCTCTGCAATCAACAGAGGATCATGGACTTCTGCGCATCAGGCTGTTGAGGAGCATTTCATCGTGGATTCGATGCCGCAGTAGGATGATGCATATTGTATGTGCATTTTTTTTTTAGGATGCCCAGTGACTTCCAATGTGTTTATCTATGTCACTTTAAGGGTATAGATAAGCACAGTGACAAACAATGTAATTTTTGGCAAATTGTTCATTGTCATTGTGGCAAGCCATACCCATATTGTGGGCATGATTTACCACAGTCACAATCCATGACTCTATTGTCAAATGCTTGTTTTTATTTAAATGTTATATGTTTCATTTTGTTGTTCTTTTTTTTAGGTTTCCCATTTATTACCATTGTGAAAATCCATGCCCATGTTGTGGGCATGGTTTACCACTGTTACAATCAATGGGTAGATGGTGTGGGAAGGTGAAGGGGGAACCAGGCTCACTAATAAAGGTCAAGCCCACTTGGTTGCCTCTGTTCCATGTTTTGGGGTCCTAGAGTGTCAGTTCTTGGACCTGACTGTTGTATATGTAATGCTGTGCCTGTATGTAAAATATGCGACTAATAATTTTTATGTTTCTGCCTTTCATGGGGTGTAAGCAAGCAGAGCTTGCTAGGCTATGAGTTTCAGGGTGGGTTTGCGGAGAAGGTATTTTCAGATTGTGGCTATGTAGCGGGGTTCCAGAGTTACTTGATACTCCAATAATATATCCGAGAATCAGGTAAGATTTTTGGATACATTGAAGCACAATGCTCCAGTCAAAATCCTACCCTGAAAACGTTCTTGCAGCTCCCCGCCAGGAGTCCCTGCTTCAGCACAGACCAGAATGGTAAAAGGGGCATAGGGGATCAAGGTATCCCCAGAATAGTACAGGGATCCATAGTATAAAGTGGGGTGCTGAGTTCATTCCCATGTCACCCTGACCCTAGTATAGGGGTTCAGGGGGGTGCTCCAGCTATAGGATAAAGTTGTGAGGTTTAATTTGTGTAAAAATGTGAAGCCAGGTTTTTGCAGTGGGGCGGGGATATGGCTAGTGAGAATAGAGAGTATACATTCTTATTCTATCCCTGACACCAAAGAAAGACTTTAATATTTTTAGCAAGACACAGTATTAAACGTATAGTTTATTAAACTGTGTGTTTTAAACATATGCTTTGTGCACAGAACTGAGCTGGGATTTCCAGAACTAATGTTCTGACAGGCTCGGAGCTACCCAGTGGTGCCAGGAGGTATGGCAGGACATCTGGGGATGAAAGGAGGAAATTCCTCACACTCCTGATAGGGAGATAGAATTCTGGGAAAGGAACTGAGAGGTTTTAAAAAAACCTTACACAGCTCAGATTTGGCAATTCTCTAAGTTTCTCTCAATATTTTAAAGTTTTCCAGATTCCAAGCAGCAAGTGAATCGAAGCCCTTTGGAGAGATAGGGGGCTGTGGAGGTTGGAACTCCATGGTTGTTTTAGTTCTAACACTTTTTAGGGTAAGCTTGGCGATAAGCCCCTAAATCTAGGAAAGTATAGTTTTTCAATACCAATTCCCCAAGTCAGGGCCTCATGCTGTAAGCGCTGAAAAGAATTATCGGCAGGGTTTTGAACTCGCCATGTTTTTGGCGAGTTGCTCTCACAGTATGCAGAAAGGGCTGAATACCTGCGAGAGCAACATTTCCAAACATGGCAAGTTGCTGCTGTGAGACGATCTGCCCTGCGAGAAGGGCTCATCTGGTGAGATTTGTCTGCAGCAGAGAGAGATCCGCCTCTGTCTGCGCAAATCTCGCCGGAAAAAAAATATTTAATTTTTTTTATTCATAGTTTAGATGTGCAGGGGGTCTCCAAAGCCGAACTGCATTGGTTTCAGGGCCGGGGAACCCCTGCTTCCCGAGATACAGGCTGATTCTCTCAACCTTTTTCCTTTTGAAGCTGCCATGATCAAATATACGAACGTCAGGCGAAAATTTGTAAAAATCGTAGTTCGGAATGAAATTTTCATATATTTCTGCTACAGTCGTCATGTTATCTGCTACAGCATTAATTGCAGAAAATATTAAAAATGCATAACTACAGTCAGGTTTTTTATACATGTACAGTGTACACATGGTGTTCAGTCCAGTCCAGTCAGCAATTGTTCAAGGATACTGTAGGAACGTAGAAAAAAGCGCACAACTTTGAGTTGTTTAAGTTTTTATTATGAAGCGCCTAAATTTGATAACGTCTTCAGAGTCGAATCACAATTGACCACTGTGGTACTGTAGACTTGGTTTTTATCTGTTTTTTAAAAACCTGCAAATTGACACAGTAGCACAGACAGAACTGTACACGTTACAATTCATTAATTTCTGCCACCTGACGGATACGCAAAGAATTGCACCCATAGCAATCCGAAACCACTAAATTGTTTCCCTCACCTGTGTAAGGAATCCGCTCCGCGGTTTACTGGTTGCCTTACCTTGCAGACCGGTGCAGTCCTGGAACTCTTCACCTGATATTACTGCAGCCTGGATTCACTCACCAAAGCTATACTGCCACACACTCCCTCTGGTATCTACTGCAGCTGTGCAATCTATCACTGCAATCCAGCCTTGTATTCACTTATTGGAGCAGGACCTTCACACCCCCCGCCGGGGATTGGTCCGCTGGCCTTTAAGTACTATGCTCCCGCTTGTTCTCCTGTGCTGAAGCGGAGGTTCCGCCCTGCGTCCTTCAGCTTCCTTCAAGCTCCCGCTTGTTCTCCTGTGCTGAAGCGGAGGTTCCGTCCTGCGTCCTTCAGCTTCCTGTTCTCCTGTGCTGAAGCAGAGGTTTCGTCCCTGCGTCCTTCAGCCTCCTGGATTCCTGCACTGAAGCGGAGGTTTCGCCCCTGCGTCCTTCAGCCTCCTGGATTCCTGCACTGAAGCGGAGGTTTCCCTGTTTATCTACAGCTTCCTGGTTCCTGGGGCCTACTCTTTCCCTAATCTAGAGAGGCCGTGTCCTGGTTCCTGCGCTGCAACAGAGGATTCCCTAGCCCGCTCAGGACTCTTGTGCTGTAGCACTGGTTTACCCGTGCAGCTAGGCGGTGGTAATCTGGTCTGGCTTCCACCTCCTGAGACCAGTACCATGGGCCATGGTCGCCGCACGCGCAGAGGCCACCCCCGCGCTCCTAAGCTGAAGCGGGGCTTTCCTGACTCCCTGTTGCCGAACTCCTGCTTGGACAATGTTTATTCTGACGTCTCCTGTCCTGACCCTGGCTTGTACAACGACGATGCTGTCTTCTCCTATCCTGATCCTGCTACGTATGACTACGAACTGCGCAATCCGGATCAGCCTGCGCGGTCTAAGGTCGGTGCTTTTACAACCCCACCTCAGCCTCGCGGTCCGACCCAGGTTTGTGGCGAGCACAACCGTGACAGTATGCTCGACCCCACCGCCCTGTGGTGAGGGTTGGTAAGTTTCTGTCTGAAAGCCTGTCCCGGCCTGTAAACCAGTCCCAGTCTGAATACCAGTTTCTATGTGAGATAATACCCCTGATTGAAGATCTGATTCTGTTTGTAGGTTTAACCCCTTTGCAAAATAAATGCCGTAATGATCTCATGATGAAGGTTTACCGCCTCCGGGACTTAAAACAATCGCTGGCCGCTTGCATTTGCTTTCCTGGTTACCCTTTAACCTGGGAAAACGTGTACCCTTTGGAACTGGACGACGCCCAAAAGGAACTCTCTTCCCTGGCCTTGTCCTTAGAAATTTATATAGCACAAGAGGACCCTCTCCTCATGTTGGCTCATGCCCAAAAAACACTCCATATCCTTACCATGACATTGGACATTTGCATAAAGGAACAGGATCCTTCCCTAGCCAGATTCGCTGCCGCTTGGCTGTATCCCTGGTCTACCACGGATCCTTGCCCTGATTGTATGGCCGGGTTCCCTGACACCAATGATATGTCTACGTTATCCCCTGCCGATCAGTCCTGTGAGGTCCCCCTGGAGGATACATATGTTTCTCTACCCAACATTAAGGTTCTAGTATCAGAGAATAAGTTCCTTAGTTCTCCTATTTCTAGTTCAGAAGCCCTCTCTCTATGGGCCTCATGCAGAGAGCATAGAATTTTAAAAATGGCGAATTTCATAAAAAGTAGCTTTTTTGGAGAGTTTTATTCTCCATATGCAGAAAAGTGCGAATTCTGCTATGTTTAACATGGATGCGTGTGGCGAGTTTAAATTGGCGAGATGCGCGCTTCAGAAACGTGTAAAAACAAATTCGCGCCTTTTTTTTCCCCTTTACTATAGGCGGCGAGCGCCATCTTGCCATATTTTCGTGGCGCGGCAAAAATGCGAGAATCGCGCCTTTTTTTGGCGCGAACAGCCGCTACTTGCCGTTCGCACCTCTCTGCATTCGGAGAGTTTTAAAAATGGCGCGATGGAGGTTCTCGCCAGCCGCGAGGCGAGTTTTAAACATAGAAATAAAAAAATGGCGCGTTTTTCGCAACTCGCCATTTTATGCCGTTTTCTGAGGGAAATTGAACAAAAAATGGCGAGTTTTGAAATAACGATGCTCTCTGCATGAGGCCCTATGTCTTGAGGGTTTTCCAGCTTTAATTTCTGCTGCCAGTCCTGTCGCTAAACCGGGGGATGTATCTACCTATCCGGGAGATGACCAAACGGACCCATTAGCAATATCTCCTAACGTAGTAACTGCACAGTCCTTAGCTCTGATTGTGTTCCCGGGTTCCCTGATGATATGTCTACGTTAACCCTTGCCGATCAATCCTGTGAGGTTCCCCTGGAGAATACATATGTTTCACTAACCAACACTAAGGTTCTAGTATCAGAGAATAAGTCCCTTAGTTCCCCTATTTCTAACTCCGAATCTGTCACTCCAGGTCTTGAGGGTTTTCCAGCTTTAAACTCTGCTAGGCAGTCCTGTGCGCTTTCCCCGTCAGAGAAAGAATCCCTAAGTTCTGTTCCCAGGGTAATTTCTGTATTAACCCCTGTGGGGCAGCTCTCTGAGTTTCCTTTGATAAATCCCTGTTCTCTGTCAGCCATGGTCACGCCCCTAGCTCCAGAGGAGAGATTCCTGGTCTCTGCTAATACAGAGAGAAGTTTACCTATGTTCTACTCTCAGGCACTGTCCGCATTAACCCCTGTAAATTTTTGCTGCCTCCAAGTTAATGCCTTTGTTTTAGCCTCTGAGAATGAGTCCACAAGTCAGACAGCAGAGGTTGCATTGAGGGATTCCCATAACCGTACGGAGTCCTTAGATATTCTTTGCTATAAATCCCCTGCTTCAGCTCAAGTTTCCGCAGTTTCGCCTCCGGAGACTTCGGCTAAAGTTCTGGTTCCTGATATATGTATTCAGGAGTCAGGTTTTTCCCTAAGCTTGGTCGCAGAGTTCCTTCTCCCGGGTATTTCACTGAACCAGCCTGTCGCCCAGAGGGCGGTGATCCCTGCTTCAGCGCGTAGTTCCCACTTTATGGAATCTGCAGTAATTTCTGGTTTCCCAGACATTCCTTACCAAATACCTACTTCAGAGACCAGTACAGTTATGATTAACCCCCGTGTACTGTCTGAGTTCTCCTCCTCTTTAAGCTTAGGGTTAAAAGCATACAGTAGTCTGTATGTCCCTCCTGGGGTTCATATTGTGTTCCCAGGAATGTTTGCTGACGCACGGTTTTCTCCCAAAAGTGACGCTTTTTCATATAGATTAGTAAAAAGCCTGCACACTATTTCCCTTTTCGCTGAATTGTGTCTTACTGGTTTGGAGACTCTGAGAGGTAATGATTCTCCTTCTGATTCTGAAGCTCTTCCTACAATGATTATCCTGGCTGGGGGTCCCCCTGATTTCTCTGTCCAGGCTAATTCTCCAGGGATCAGCATATCTGTGGTCACTCCCTTAGTACTGTCTGTGGTCACCATGCCTATATTACAAGTCCTGGGGTTTAAATCTGAGCTTTTTAGCTGTCCTGCCTTTGCTGAAACCCAGTCCCTCAGTACTGTGTCTAAATATGCCCCAGCAAACATGGGGTTACTCCGGGAAGAAATTAAAGCTCCTGTCTTAAAGGTTAATTTTTCTCACAGGTCCAGCAAATTTAGAACCTCAGTAATTGTTTCTAAGTCACTTATCAATACATCTGATTTTTTCTCTAATCAAACCCAGACACCCTCACTATCGGTTAGGAGTCCTGTGATCAGAAATTCTGCACTAGAAAACACACCTATTCATGTTTTTGTCAGATTAGGTACCCCTGTGGTTAGGGTCCTTGCAGTTTCGGAAAAGACTCCTTGTACTCCTAAGGTGCCGGTCATTAAGACTTTTCATAGTTCATACTTACTGCTTGCTGGCTCTCAGGTCCCTGTCACTGAGGTACAGACTTCAGCTTCTGATGTTAGTTTCCCTCCCGCCACTACCCGGGGTCTGCCTTTTTCTCTAGCTACCGATATGAAAATTTCAAGGACTGTTCCTGATTCCCTGACAATACTATCTCCCACTGAGGATTTCCCAGTATTGGAGAGCCCTACTGTTGTTTGCTTCACTGCTCCTGCTAAACCATGTTTTTTTCCCTCGGAATTTTCGGTTGTCCCTGTTATTTCCTCTCAGTTGGAAATACTCTGTACCTATCCCAAGATTTCGGTCTCTATGCCTGGTTTACTGCTTGCCTTGTCACCTGCCATACCAATACCGGGAGAGGCTTCCACCCAGCCTATACCCTCACTAATCTTTACCTGGGAGACTTCTAGAGGGAAAATCCCTCACAAATTCCAACATGCAGTGGTCAGCCAAGACTTTTTTTGTTCCGAGGTTCCTCCTGGCGTATTCGATCAACTATCAGGGCCGCCTATCCTAGATTCCGGTTCCTTTATTAAAGACTGGGCTTCCAGTAGGGGCTCTTCTGCCGTTTCTGCTCTGGAACTCTCTGGTTCTTCACAGCCCTGGATTTCCAAGACATTTTGCGGGGCGAGCTATGTACCAAGGATGTTTCTTCCATCACTCTCATATCCTAGAACTGTACTCACAAAAGAAGTGCTCGTTTATGGATTGTCTTTCCACCTAAAGAACTTTAGGAACAACTCAATGTCTCCGAGACTCATGGATGGCCCTGTCTGGCCGCAGTTCTCACCAGGGGGTGGGGGTATACTAAGGACTAACCACGAGTCTCAAGACCACGACTCTACTCCCAATCCTAGACAGTTCAGAAACAATTCCCGGTCCTCCAACTCTATGAGTGCTCATGTTCGCCCGGAGGTCTCGCGTGAAGGGGGGGGTCTGTAAGGAATCCGCTCCGCGGTTTACTGGTTGCCTTACCTTGCAGACCGGTGCAGTCCTGGAACTCTTCACCTGATATTACTGCAGCCTGGATTCACTCACCAAAGCTATACTGCCACACACTCCCTCTGGTATCTACTGCAGCTGTGCAATCTATCACTGCAATCCAGCCTTGTATTCACTTATTGGAGCAGGACCTTCACACCCCCCGCCGGGGATTGGTCCGCTGGCCTTTAAGTACTATGTTCCCACAATGCTCCCTGCTGAGCATAGTCCTTACCGGATGTCACTACCTGTTCTGCCACAAGCTCCCGCTTGTTCTCCTGTGCTGAAGCGGAGGTTCCGCCCTGCGTCCTTCAGCTTCCTTCAAGCTCCCGCTTGTTCTCCTGTGCTGAAGCGGAGGTTCCGTCCTGCGTCCTTCAGCTTCCTGTTCTCCTGTGCTGAAGCGGAGGTTCCGCCCTGCGTCCTTCAGCAACTATCAGGGCCGCCTATCCTAGATTCCGGTTCCTTTATTAAAGACTGGGCTTCCAGTAGGGGCTCTTCTGCCGTTTCTGCTCTGGAACTCTCTGGTTCTTCACAGCCCTGGATTTCCAAGACATTTTGCGGGGCGAGCTATGTACCAAGGATGTTTCTTCCATCACTCTCATATCCTAGAACTGTACTCACAAAAGAACTGCTCGTTTATGGATTGTCTTTCCACCTAAAGAACTTTAGGAACAACTCAATGTCTCCGAGACTCATGGATGGCCCTGTCTGGCCGCAGTTCTCACCAGGGGGTGGGGGTATACTAAGGACTAACCACGAGTCTCAAGACCACGACTCTACTCCCAATCCTAGACAGTTCAGAAACAATTCCCGGTCCTCCAACTCTATGAGTGCTCATGTTCGCCCGGAGGTCTCGCGTGAAGGGGGGGGTCTGTAAGGAATCCGCTCCGCGGTTTACTGGTTGCCTTACCTTGCAGACCGGTGCAGTCCTGGAACTCTTCACCTGATATTACTGCAGCCTGGATTCACTCACCAAAGCTATACTGCCACACACTCCCTCTGGTATCTACTGCAGCTGTGCAATCTATCACTGCAATCCAGCCTTGTATTCACTTATTGGAGCAGGACCTTCACACCCCCCGCCGGGGATTGGTCCGCTGGCCTTTAAGTACTATGTTCCCACAATGCTCCCTGCTGAGCATAGTCCTTACCGGATGTCACTACCTGGTCTGCCACAAGCTCCCGCTTGTTCTCCTGTGCTGAAGCGGAGGTTCCGCCCTGCGTCCTTCAGCTTCCTTCAAGCTCCCGCTTGTTCTCCTGTGCTGAAGCGGAGGTTCCGTCCTGCGTCCTTCAGCTTCCTGTTCTCCTGTGCTGAAGCGGAGGTTCCGCCCTGCGTCCTTCAGCAACTATCAGGGCCGCCTATCCTAGATTCCGGTTCCTTTATTAAAGACTGGGCTTCCAGTAGGGGCTCTTCTGCCGTTTCTGGTCTGGAACTCTCTGGTTCTTAACAGCCCTGGATTTCCAAGACATTTTGCGGGGCGAGCCATGTACCAAGGATGTTTCTTCCATCACTCTCATATCCTAGAACTGTACTCACAAAAGAACTGCTCGTTTATGGATTGTCTTTCCACCTAAAGAACTTTAGGAACAACTCAATGTCTCCGAGACTCATGGATGGCCCTGTCTGGCCGCAGTTCTCACCAGGGGGTGGGGGTATACTAAGGACTAACCACGAGTCTCAAGACCACGACTCTACTCCCAATCCTAGACAGTTCAGAAACAATTCCCGGTCCTCCAACTCTATGAGTGCTCATGTTCGCCCGGAGGTCTCGCGTGAAGGGGGGGGTCTGTAAGGAATCCGCTCCGCGGTTTACTGGTTGCCTTACCTTGCAGACCGGTGCAGTCCTGGAACTCTTCACCTGATATTACTGCAGCCTGGATTCACTCACCAAAGCTATACTGCCACACACTCCCTCTGGTATCTACTGCAGCTGTGCAATCTATCACTGCAATCCAGCCTTGTATTCACTTATTGGAGCAGGACCTTCACACCCCCCGCCGGGGATTGGTCCGCTGGCCTTTAAGTACTATGTTCCCACAATGCTCCCGGCTGAGCATAGTCCTTACCGGATGTCACTACCTGTTCTGCCACAAGCTCCCGCTTGTTCTCCTGTGCTGAAGCGGAGGTTCCGCCCTGCGTCCTTCAGCTTCCTTCAAGCTCCCGCTTGTTCTCCTGTGCTGAAGCGGAGGTTCCGTCCTGCGTCCTTCAGCTTCCTGTTCTCCTGTGCTGAAGCGGAGGTTCCGCCCTGCGTCCTTCAGCTTACTTCAAGCTCCCGCTTGTTCTCCTGTGCTGAAGCGGAGGTTCCGTCCTGCGTCCTTCAGCTTCCATTTCTCCTGTGCTGAAGCAGAGGTTTCATCCCTGCGTCCTTCAGCCTCCTGGATTCCTGCACTGAAGCGGAGGTTTCGGCCCTGCGTCCTTCAGCCTCCTGGATTCCTGCACTGAAGCGGAGGTTTCCCTGTGTATCTACAGCTTCCTGGTTCCTGGGGCCTACTCTTTCCCTAATCTAGAGAGGCCGTGTCCTGGTTCCTGCGCTGCAACAGAGGATTCCCTAGCCCGCTCAGGACTCTTGCGCTGTAGCACTGGTTTACCCGTGCAGCTAGGCGGTGTGTAATCTGGTCTGTCTTCCACCTCCTGAGACCAGTACCATGGGCCATGGTCGCCGCACGCGCAGAGGCCACCCCCGCGCCCCTAAGCTGAAGCAGGGCTTTCCTGACTCCCTGTTGCCGAACTCCTGCTTGGACAATGTTTATTCTGACGTCTCCTGTCCTGACCCTGGCTTGTACAACGACGATGCTGTCTTCTCCTATCCTGATCCTGCTATGTATGACTACGAACTGCGCATTCCGGATCAGCCTGCGCGGTCTAAGGTCGGTGCTTTTACAACCCCACCTCAGCCTCGCGGTTCGACCCAGGTTTGTGGCGAGCACAACCGTGACAACCTGGCGGTGTGAAGGTGGCGTGAACGCGGGAATGCGGAGTAAATACCGCGTGGAATACAGCAGAGCACACGAAAAATTATTTGTGATTTGTTCGAATAACGGCGCTGCATCTGTACCTTGCAGCCCTATGTCTTTCCGCTATTTTTTCCAAAGCAACAGCACTGTCTACCAGTCCCTTCACGCTCCCCATCACATACACTTGTCCCTTGTGGGTTCCTCCGCGAACCATCACTGCATTCCTCCGTATTGAGCACTGGCCAGGAAATAATGACGCACATGTGCATCACTCTGTGTACACCTGACTGATCTTCATAGCAACCCTAGATGCTTAAATAAGCCGGTAATGAGAGATTCAGCTGATGGACGCCACAAAATGGATTCCTGAATATAAAGGACTCTTTACAAATGGCCTCCTGCTCGTTATACCGATGGACAGCAGCTGTACTGATTCGTGGGCCTTGGGATTTTTTTTAATTGATTGTTTTATTGACTCACTGATTGATTAATTGCTCTGTTGTGTAACAAACTTTTTTTATTGACTTTTTGATTGATTAATTTCTCTGTTTGTTATGTAACACACTTACTTTTATTGATTACTCATTGATAATTGCTCTGTTTGTTATGTAACACATGGGTATATATGTCTGACAGGATCACCATATCTGTGCACTCCCTTGAGAATGATCCCTCTGAGGACCGAAACATCGGTGTGTGCCACGTACTTCAATAAAGTTTTTTTTTTAATAATATATATATATATATATATATATATATATATATATATATATATATATATACAGATAGATAGATAGACACACATATATACTATATATATATATATATATATATATATGGGTGGGTTTACTGGCTATGCATATTAACCCAGGCTGTACTCAAAGCTGTGAAATGCAGCAAGCTTAAGCTTATAGGGGACCATGTTAAATGGTTTTGAAGCAAAAGGTGGCACTGTGAGCTCATTTGCATGTAATTTCCCAGAATCCCTTGCTGCAGTGGAAGTGCTGTTTGCTGGGTGATAATGGTGAAAGGCAGGGTTGCAGACCTGTCTAAGACGTACAGTAAGATTTCCATTTGCGCTATATATATATAGATATATATATAAAAATAAAAGAAGAAAAAAAGCGCCAAATCTGGTGTCTCACAAACTGGAGATTAATGCATCTGCTAGTTTGTGTAGATTATTCCGAATGGGGCTATATGGTAGAAACAGCGTGGAAGAGAGTAACATGAAAGTCCAAACAAAATATAGCATGGAGTTAAGAAATGTTATTGGAAGTTTAGACCGGACATGTATCCTAGGTCACTTGTATAAACAGCCCTGCAGAATTGCATGGTTCAGCTCATCTCCCAACACTCCTCGATGTGATAAAGAAGGGAGGGGAAGGGGGCGGGGGAAGGAGGGGGGGGGAGGGGATGTGAATGGTGAGGGGGAGACCTGGGGCAGATAAAGGGAAGAAAAAGAAAAAGAAAAAATAAGTATATATATGATAAGTGGTTATATGTGAATATAAATGTGAATATCATAATCCAAATGATACTGTAATAACATCCTCTTTTAAATGTGTCTTAATACAGCACTGTGCTGTTGTGTGTGTAATTAAATAATTTTTGTGTGTACTACTATTTATCTAAACCAACACCTGAATTGTTAGGTGTTATTATGAATATTAAACACCCTGAATGTGTAAATGGATAATGACCTATGTCTGGCGATCATGAAGGGAACATGTCAAACATGTTCAACCCAGACCTCCATGATCACCAGACCTTTAATGAACACCCATCAAATGGTGACAGTGGAAGGAAAAGAACAGGAGAAAAGTCCATCCCAAATTATAGATGGATATGGATTTAAATGACTGTGCTGACATCGATACAATCATTCAGGCCTTCTGGACTCAGTGTATTCAATTCGTAGATCCAGTATGTTTCTCTAAGATTAAGCAATTTATGCCTGTCTCCACTCAAAAGTGTAGAATTGATAGCCTCAACCCCCATGACTACTAATGAAGACGGATCTTTATTGTGCTTTAATTCATAGTGTCTGGATAGACTATGTGTTTTTAACCCATGTATTATATTACGTCGATGTTCCAGGAATCGTATACATAGGGCCCTTTTGGTTCTACCAATATACTGAAGCCCACAGGGGCATGTAATGGCATAAACAATGTAAGTGGACAGACAGTTGATATGACTTTTTATTTGATGTACCGATCCATTTGAATGGGATGTAACACTCTCAGTTTTCTTTAAATGTTTGCACGTAAGACATCTTGAGCGATTGCACAGGAAATTGCCATTTTTTATATTCTTACTTGTTTGTACAGCATTTTTGATTTTTTTCAATCTACTAGGTGCCACGATTGATTTAATATTTCTGGCTTTCTGGAATATCACCGGTATTTTGGGTGGTAGATTTTTACCTATAATTGGGTCATTAAGCAAAATTCCCCAGTGTTTGTTTAGTATATTTTTTATTTTTTGTGAGGCACAGTTAAATTGCGTTATAAATTGAGGGATACAGGTCTGTTTCTTATCCCTTGTCTGCATCTTTTTATTTCTGGATATTATATTGCCCTTTGACTGGTTTAGAAGTTCTTGTCTATCAAGTTGACCCACTTGTTTGAAAGTTTCCAAGACCTTATGGTGATTGTAACCTTTGTCTACAAACTTTTTTACTAGAGCGTCCCCCTGGGCCAAGTAGTCAGACTCAAGAGAACAATTCCTCCTGATTCTGAGAAATTGGCCCCTGGGGACGTTCTCCAGCCATTTATGGTAGTGGTTGCTGTTATAATGTATGTATGCATTCGTGGACACTTTTTTGAAAAATGTTTTGGTTACAATTTCATTCTTGTTATTCACCATTAATTCCAAATCCAAAAAATTAATATTATATTTGTTTATATCAAAAGTAAACCTCAAATCCATCTGATTGTCATTAAATGCTGTTAGAATCTCACTCAATGCCTCCTGTTCACCGTCCCAGATTAATATTAGGTCGTCTATGAAACGGCCATAGTACACCAAGCCCGCCTCCAGCCTAGCATTCCCCCACACATGAGTATCCTCCCATAGGCCCATGTATAGGTTTGCGTAGCTGGGGGCAAAGCGGGTGCCCATAGCCGTTCCACAGATCTGTAGATAGTAATCGTCTCCAAATAAAAAATAATTATGTTCCAGAATGAACAGGATTGCATTTAGAATGAATTCTTCCGGAAGAAACGCATAGGGACAGTTACATTTGGAACTACGGTGGCTGACGTGGTTGACCTGCTATAGCACCAGAGAGATATCGTGAGGTGAAGTCCTTCCGGGTCCCGACATCACATGTGTGAGAGGAATGGCGGACGCACGCTGCTAACAGCTCCATACAAGTGGATTCTATCTATCCTGGAGCTCACGGCGTTCACAGACACTGGCTACAGAACCATCCTGGCTATCATAGAGCGGAGGTGACCGTGGAATCTTTGTTTGGTGCATGGGCAGGTCCCATAAAATGCCTGTTTTTATTAGACAAATTGTAAGTGTGCATTTGTCTTGTCCGTGTCATATTAAAATGTTCATCTGATTTTACACAAGGATCGGGCGCTTTTTCTCTTTTCTTTTTCTAATATATATATATATATATATATATATATATATATATATATATATATATATATATATATATATATATATATATATATATATATATATATATATATATATATATATATAGCAACTGGAAATCTTACTGCCAATATATATACATGAGAGAGAGAGATCCTGCTAAAATTGACACAATTTTAATCATTGCTGTTTCACATTTGGCAACATTAAAGTAGATTTTCAATGTAGCATATACCAAGTCAATAGTACCTTATTTCACAAGACATTCGTCTGTGTTGTGACTGCTACAGTTAGAAATTGGGACTATATCCATAGCCTAACTGACATAATATTGTCTTTGTAGGGATGTAAAGTATGTACAAATTGGAATGACATACAACCATCTGTAATACTGAATTATATGTCATGGGTAGTAAATGACTATAATTAAAATAACAAATGATTATGTCTATAACATTGCAGGTAAAGCTTAAAGGAACTGCAGATAAAAATCGTACAACACTTTCATGCATTCATGGATAATAGTTACAGATAACTGTTACACAGTTACACTCTAGGAATGTACATGATGACATAATTTAATATCATGGTCAATTTGCATATGATCTGTTGTAACTTCATTATTAAATAACATGATTCCCCTGGACCCATGGTTGTTTCTGTTAATTGACAGACACCAGGATTGGCAAAAATTTGAACATAAGCTCATTGCATATTTCGCAACTGCGGTGAGGTGCGAGCTCGCAGCATTATGGAATCAGACAGAAATTCCATCCAATCAGAAAAATTATTTGGTTCGTTTGCCAGATGGAAAAATTAACAAGTTTAGTTAATGACACTAGCACAAATTTTCCAAAAGTCTGGACTCCATGGTTGGAACACGGTTATCCTGGGATTAAGTGATGCCACCGTTTGGCTTTGATACAATAAAATGCGTTCTCCACTGACATGGTCAATTGGAAAGAATAGCGCCGTTCCAAGTCACTGGGTTTCACATTGTTTCTCTGCAAGTCATAGCGCCGTTCCAAGTCACTGGGTTTCACATTGTTTCTCTGCAGTCATAGCGCCGTTCCAAGTCACTGGGTTTCACAATTGGAAAGAAGACAGGACGGGTAGAGTCACTATCCGCATTAAGTGAGATGATGTAAAGAAGGAACATATTTAATCTGGACCAAAGAAAAACCTGGCTGCTGAAATGCTGGAGGAGAACTTGCTTATATGTACCTTCACGCTTTTCCCCCTCCCCCTTATGTTTAAATTTGTGTGTTGTAAGTAGATGAAGTTGTATGTTAACCCCGTGTAGTGATAGTCACTATTTCTATATGGATTGGAGGGCTTGGTTTTGATGTAGACAAGAAAATGTGTTGTGGGAAAATGTTAAGTATTCAAAATGTACAAAACCCAATAAAATTTGAGTGATAAAAAAAATAACATGATATTAGGTTTCAACTAATCCAAGTATGTTTTTTAAATTATTGCACATACACTGGCGACACACTTTATTCGAGCTCGGCTAGTCCCACGAATTCGGGTATACCCGGGTGTATTGAGGTTTGTGACTGTTTTCTGCCCGAGTGCATTGCGTTATTTTCCAGGCAGGGATTGAAGCATTTTATTCCCGCTGGCTGCAATACTGCACAGCATATATATATATATATATACTGCATTACAATTCATGAATTTATGCCATCTGGTAGACACGCGAAGCATTGCAGCCTATTAAATCCTAATCATTATCATTTAACAGATCAGCCGCCCGTCAGCCAGGCATGAACCCAGGCTGGGAAGGCAAACACAACGGGGCTTGTCAGAGGTGAGGAGCGGCGCATTCCAGGTATCTGCCAGGTACATACTGGGTATTTGCTCGAATAAAGTGTGTCGGTGCAGTACAATAAGACATATAATGTAGAATGATCATCATTGAATAATTTGTGTATGCTTACTACACATATGACGTGCTCAAGATGATGCATCAGTGATCATTTTCACATTTAATTCAATTATAGACATAAAGAAACTTTGAAAGTCCATAATGTACATAGCCAACATTCACACCTCATGCACACATGATACATATTTTTATGATTTTGGCTAATTGCCATGGTTATGAGAAAGAAGAGTGGATTTACATACCATAGACAGGTGGCCACGTACACACAGCATAGCTTGTATACACAAGATGTTTAGAGACAACACTATCCTATGATAAAAAAATATTGCAACATTTAAGTCAACAAAACATGATAGACAATATACATAAAAATTGAAAGTATCATTTTGGCTTACCTGAGAAAAATGTGGCGATCACATACCGCCGTGTCTCCACCCCACTGTCTGTCTGCTCATGAGCCCCTGCAGCATGTACAGGAGGGTCCTTCTTGAGACCCTCCCGTATGTTACCTAGAAAATTGTGATGCAGTGCTATGTTGTGCAGAATGCAACAACTCCTCACTATGTCAGCAACCTTTTCAGGCTTGTACTGTAAGGCACCACCTGATCAATCCAAACATCTGAACCGACATTTCAACAGTCCAAACGTCCTATCAATAACCGATCGAGTGGATATGTGTGCCGCTTTATAATGCTCATCTGCAGGAGATTGAGGGTTTGGCAGCGGGGTTAGGAGCCACGTCAGATCCCATATCCTGAATCGCCTATAATACAGAGAGATAAAATATGATTGGTAAACAGTATACGGATTTTGTGACAGGAATCTATATTTTCAGTGACATATCACATGCTAAATTCTACAGACAATTGTCTTGTATCACATGTGACATATTTCAAAGGATATGACAGGTTCATCCAACATGCATATATGTGTGTTTGATATATACATTCACAATGTAATTTTGTGTCAAAAATGTGGGATGCTAGAGGCATACATGTTGGCACTGATGAAATGTAGGTATGGTGACTACAGCTATGCATAATATTATGTCACACAACTGCTGCTTTGGATAAGAAATGTGTGTGTGTGTCCAATATATGATATTAAGTGTTTTTCAACCACTTTTGGTATGATTCATGAAATGTTTACCATTACAACTTTGAGCTTATCAGATTTTAGACAATATCTGTGAGTAGAGGCCACTTAAAATGTGAATTATGAATGTTACAATTATGTGTAAACAACACAGACATTAAAGAAACTTCAGCTTGATGCTTAGTTACATAATATTTACTCATACACCAGGCAACCAGGTTCATAAATCCCCGCCTCAAATACATGGAAGACTGATGATTTTTTAAGAATATAGGAATCAGGGTTGGAACCCATGAATCTGGCTACCACATTCAGAATGTTCATGTTGGCATTGCATTCAACCTGCACATTAATGGAGTGAAAGTGTTTCCTATTATGGTAACCATACTCCATTTCACTAGGCGGGGTCAGAGCAACATGTGTGCAATCTATTGTACCCATCATCAGCATGGTAGCCCGGCTATGGTATAAAAGCAATTCCTGCTCACTAGGAAAATGTATATAATCCCTAGTGCACCTAGTCAATGCACATAGAAACAGGCGAAGGGCCCGCGAGAATGACGACTGCGAGACCCCGCCAACTATGCCCACAGTTGTCTGAAATGACGCAGAAGCAAGAAAATGTAATGAGCTCAGCATTTTAACAATCCCAGGGACTGCACGACCTCTGGCTATTAAGGGCTCTACTGTAAATCTTCGCTTAACTCTACATAAGAGCTAAGATTGCTGCTGAACTCAAGCGATAACGTGAAACAATTTCTGCCTCACTCAGCCCCTCCAAAAAGGTTCTCTCACAGTTTAACCGTTGTCGTGGCACCACTTCTCTCCTCCTCTCCCTCCTCCTCTCCCACCCCCACTCTACCTCTCCCCCTTCTCCCCCCTCTTCCTCATCCCCCTCTGCTTCCCCTCTCCCATCCCCTGCCCCTCTCCCTCTCTCCTCTCCCTCTCTTGTCTCTCTTTTCCTCTCTGCTCTCTCTCTCTCTCCTCTATCCCTCTCTCCTCTCCCTATCTTCTCTCATCTCCCTCTCTCCTCTCTTTCTGTCTCCTTTGTCTCCTCTGTCTCCTCTGTCTCCTCCAAAGCCAGAGTTCTTTTTCGAACCATCATGAACCAAAAATCGCTCTCTATATCGTAACCTGCCATCTCTCCCACAAAGTAAGTGTGACATTAGCTTGCTTTAAGTAGGGATCGAATTAAGTCACATGACTAGAAATCAGGACATGTGTTAATCAAACTAATTAACACAAATATCATACATGTTTCTGATTTATAAATAATCATTCAGGTACAATGACAAAGTCCTTGTAGCATTAAAGTAACTTATTTGTATTTCGATATGTTTATTTTATAATTATACAGTACGAATGGTTTTGTTGTCGCAATCGAATACATTTAAGAATTTCCAACCCATTCCTCTTAATCCCTGCCCTCTCTCTAGCAGTGTTAGACGAGGCAGTTCATGGATATATTGCAATTGGTGCACTGCTAGAGAGAGGACACGCCTCAATAACTAGAGCCCATGAGAAGGGGAATGTGTTGTTTGTTAACAGAAACAATAAGCAATCTCAAAATGTATGAAATAATTGGATACAAAATGAATGTTCTTTAATATGTTGGTCATACAATTTCATCATGTTCAAAACCTATATATTTTTGACTAGTACAGAAGAGAAATTTTTACATACAACACACAGAGATAGCCGTGTCTCCATACGCATATGTTGGTAACAAACGCAAAATATAAATGTACATTTTGACACTAGTGTATATAAGCATGGTTTCTCCGAAGATGAAGCGCATTAATTTCATGCGAATTGCCCCCCTGGTTCCATAGATACAGGCCCAGTTATCGGGTGCAATTATCTCATATACATTTCAAATTCCCACGTCACGTGACATTTCTTATAAAATGTATTAGATATACCGGCACTCCATAATGAGGCCTGTATCTCAGGAAGTAGGTTGTCCCCGAGCCTGAAATCAATGCGGCTCATCTCAGGAGACCCCCTGCTCCCACACACCATGAATAAAAAGTAAATTAATGCAGGTTCATTATCTTAGCGGATATCCGCATAGCAATGAAGGGGTTAAGGCCACCCGAAAAGGCCACCACGACTTTTATCATGTCTCCAACCCTGACCTTGGCTAATAGTACCTGCAACGATCCATACCTCTCCAATCCAGACCCCGGCAAGTATCTCGACAATCCGTACCTCTCTATCCCCGATCCAACTACCTTGACCAATCTACACTCCAGATGTGCCCACGTGGCTGTGGGTTGGTGTTTATCTAATCCCTACCTCGGCCCCATGGTCCCGCCTTGTTTGTGGTGAGCACTCCTTGACAAGTAATGGGCAAAATTACAATTATCCAGATTTGGATAATAGTGCATTTGCCCGTTCAAAATAAAACATTATCCCACCAGAATAAAGTAAATAAAACTTGCACTTACCCCTTCCAGGATGGGCATCCTCATCATCGATCTCCACGTCCATGTCCTCCGTTGGCAGGAACACAACAGTAAAAAATACATCTAATGGTCCCTAACCCATTAATCATCTTAGCGTCTAGTAACCGTTATAGTAATTAAGGGGTTTACCCCCCTCCCTCGCTACCCACCCGGGAGGTCTAACCACCCACCCTTGGGCAACTATCCCCACCCTCTACCCATTGATTTGCACAGTGGTACATCATGCTCATATAATATGGGCATGATAAGTCACTATAGCAGTCAATGGGCAACCTAAAAATAACAGCAATAAAAGAAATACCCAAGCACCTAAACACCAGAATAATGAAAGAAATACAAAGCCTAAATAACATATCAATAAAACTAATCTAACACCAAAACACCAAAAGAATAAAATTAATCTAATACCAAATCACCAGAATACTACAATTAATCTAATATCAAAACATAAGAAAAATAAAATTAATCAAACACCTAACAAACAGAACAATAAAATAAATGTAACCCCTAACCAACAGAACAATTAAATAAATTAAATGCCTAAACAATCCTAAAATGTAATAAAACCAAGCCCTACAATAACATAAAAATATACTCAAAACAATAAAGAGAAATAGAAAACATAACAATTCATTCAAAACAACCATTTGCCAAAAAATGCATTGCCTGTCTCTGCATTTATCTATACCTTAAAGGGTCATAGATAAATACATTAGAAGTCAATGGGCAAGTAAAAACATTTAAAAAAAAACACAATAAAAAAACCTGAAAAATTAAAATGACATACAGTACATTCAATATTTTTCTTACCTTTAGAAGTCTACACCCTCCGAATCCCTGCTTATCTGGAAGCTCTCGATTGGCGACGTCATCCTCCGTGATCCTCAGTGATGCTCCACGATCCTCGGCATCAGGTAAAAAAATCTTCAATTTTCTATCTTCGTTTTTGAATCTTCTATCTTCCTTCTTCTTTTGTTGTAATCCATTGAAACCCCATGTTAAATCCATCAATGGATGTTGTCTCGTCGGCTTCTTAATCTAAAATGAGGCCCCCTGTGATGTCACATTAGCTCCAATTCAATTGGACGCTGTACCATGTGACAGGCTTTTTTTTTTAAGGATGTGACATAACAAGGGAGATACGCCACATCCTTAAAACCACATTGTATTGTATGTCTTCATTTATATAGCGCCATAAATGTACATAGCGCTTCACAGTAGTGATACATGTTGTAATCATATAAATAACAAATAATATAAATAACAGGTCATGGGAATAAGTGCTTCAGACATAAAAGTAACATTAAGGAAGAGGAGTCCCTGCTCCGAGGAGCTTACAATCTAATTGGTAGGTAGGGAGAACGTATAGAGACAGTAGGAGGGAATTCTAGTAAATGCGTCTGCAGGGGGCCAAGCTTTATGTATCATGTGTCCAGGATTATCCACAGTGCTATTCATATGCTTCTTTAAGCATATGCTTCTTTAAGCTTCTTAAAGTGGGTCTTAAAGGTGGATAGAGAGGGTGCTGGTCGGGTATTGAGGAGAAGAACATTCCATAGGTGCGGACAGTCAGTGAGAAAGGTTTAAGGTGGGAGAGGGCTTTAGATACAAAGGGGGTAGAAAGAAGACATCCTTGAGAAGAACGCAAGAGTCGGGATGGTGCATAGCGAGAACTTAGGGCTGAGATGTAAGGAGGGGCAGAAGAGTGTAAAGCTTTAAAAGTGAGGAGGAGAATTGAGTGTGAGATGCGGGATTTGATCGGAAGCCAGGAGAGGGATTTCAGGAGGGGAGACGCGGAGACAGATTTAGGAAAGAGTAGAGTGATTCTGGCAGCAGCGTTTAGGATAGATTGTAGGGGAGACAGGTGAGAGGCAGGGAGGCCGGACACATGGCTACCATCACATGGTACTTCCAGTACCATGTGACATGTTCCATTTTTATTAAAGGATGTGACATCCCTTTAAGGGATGATGTCCCATCCTTAAAAAAAAAAATTGCCATCACATGGTACAGAAACCAATGGGATTATGAGATATACCACGTGGTACTTAAAATCCCATCCTTAAAGTGATGTCACATCCTTTAAAAAAATGGAATATGTCACATGGTACTGGAACCAATTGGATTGTCCCAAATCTGGTTGGCTGTAGTACCATGTGATGGCAGCCATGTGGTTTTAAGGATGTGACATACCTCCCTGGGAAATGATGTCAAATCTTTAAAAAAAAAAAAAAAAAAAAAAAAAAAAAGCTTTTCACATGGTACAGCGTCCAATATTGGTTTGTAGCTGGACCATCTGACCCTAAAATGTGATGCCACAGGCCTTATATAAGGCTTGTTCCATCTCATTTTAGCTTAAGAAATGTGTAACTGTCATGCGCTCTTAGGCTGGCGCTGGGTAATGAAAGCACACTGAAAATGTGCAGGGCTGGAGGGAAAGTGCAGAGAATATGTGAAGACCACTATAAAGGTTGGGGCTCAGGGGCAAAACGGCAATCTTACCCCTGTCAGCTCATCCGTCCTGGATCCAACGATTCTTCAATGGTTATCCCACAGCATGCATCAGGCAATATGATCGTGTGGAGAGAGAGAGGTGAATCCGTAGCGACAACACACAGCCCAATGACGTCAGGTTCCAGGTTTGAACATCAAAGCTTTATTAGCAACACACAGATGGAACAGCCAGCTGCAACACAGCCTCCTCCTCTACGCGTTTCACGCTCTACTGGCGCTTCGTCTAGGAGTAAGGAGGGTGCCTGCACGCCCTATATTTAAAGAACAAACCCCATGAACAGGGAGTTAATTAAAATCGTAACAGCTGTGGACCTCAAGTGAAAAAACGTATCTGCCTCAATGGTTGCATAATAACATATAGCAACCATATGGATTAAACATAGCAGATAGTGTTCTAATTTTCTTAGTGCATATTAAAGAACAGTTTCAAACAATCTCTTGATGGTACTTATTAGCTGAAAACATTAATACAAATGAAAATAAAAACATATAAAGTTGATAAATGTTGCAAAAAAAGTTGGGTCTGTTGAAACATGATCCTTCAATTTTGTACTTTATAATTATATGGTACTAGTAGAATAAGATCTTAAATGCATCACAAAACCCAAAGAAAAGGGATGAAAAGAGGGGGCTTGGGGGAAGGGGAGGGGGGGCAAAGTGGGAGGGGGGGCAAAGGGAGGGGGAAGGGGGAGGGGCAAGGGGGTGGGTGGGAAAGGGGGACGGGGGAGGGAGGGGGACAGAAAGAGCAGAAGTGTTCATGACATAATAAACGACATCATATTGTAAAAATACACTGTCTTAATAAACTTTTGAAAAAATGCAATCATAAAAAACATCTTAAATCCCAATCAACATTCAGTCCATTAGGCTACAATGTGTTAAGAGTAAAGATCCAGTGTGCTTATCTTTGGTGGAGGATTTTAATCCTATCACAACCCCATAAGGGTAAGGCAATCTGTTCTATTGCCACACACTGGAATGACCCTGCACAGCCCAATGGACATGAATTAAGATGTCTGTTCACAGGATCAATCTGAGATGCTCTAGGATCCTAACCTTAAGCATACGACTTGTTAGGCCGACGTACTGTTTAGTACAGCTGCAAGTCAGCAGATAGATCACATAGTCAGAACGACATGAGATAAAAGAGTGTATCTTAAATCTGCGTGTCCCATCTGAATTGGAGAAATGAGTAGCTTGCAACATGTTTGGACAGACTTTGCATCTCCCACATTTATATGAACCAATTAGTTTGGGAAAGAATGACCTAGCGGACTGAAAAGGTTCATGCACACTAGGCGACAGTTTATTGCCCAATGTAGGAGCCTTACGGAACACAATTCGTGGACCTGTACTAACGATTTTAGATAGAAGGGGGTCTAATGTCAAGGTACCCCAATGTTTATTGATGATACACTTAATAGCAGGGGCTTGGTCACTATAACCTGTGATAAAGAAAGGAACACCTGAGCTATCAACTTGTCTAGATTTAGTAGGGGTCATGGAAATTAAGGAATCTCTATTCGTATCCAGGGCTAATTCATAGGCCCTATTGAGATCTTCCTGCTGATAGCCCCTGGCCAAGAATCTATCTTTCATTTCTTCCGCCCTCTGAACAAAGTCCTCAACGGAGGAACAGTTCTGACGTAAACGTAGGAACTGCCCCAGTGGGATACCTTTGATCAGGGGCGGGAATGACAGCTGTCAGCATGTAAGAGTGTGTTCCTAGCATTTTCTTTATGAAATATGTCTGAATGAATACATTTAGAATTGTCCACATATAGTTTAAGATCCAAAAATTGTATCCTATTAATATGATAATTATGTGTGAACTTCAAATGTAGTTGATTATCTGACAGTTAGTAAAAGAATTTAAGCAACTCGACTTCCCCACCACTCCAAACCATCAACAGGTCATCAATATAGCGTTTGTAGAACGCTATATTGTGTCTGAAAGGGTTATTATCTCCAAACCTTACTCCTAGACAAAGCGCCAGTAGAGCGTGAAACGCGTAGAGGAGGAGGCTGTGTTGCAGCCTGCTGTTCCATCTGTGTGTTGCTAATAAAGCTTTGATGTTCAAACCTGGAACCTGACGTCATTTTAGCTTAAAGCTGCATCCAGGGTGGAGAGAAGCGTGAGCACTCTCGCATGCTAGGCGCGATCACATTTGCGAATCTTGGTACACTCGTCCAATGTGCGGTTGCGTGCTTACGTACGAGCACTTACACGTGTTCTTGCCGTGGCGCTCTGCTAGGGAAGGCACAGATATTTGATTTTTCACGTGATGGCGGGTCACATGACAAGGTAACAACCAATCTCAGAACAGCAGTCACAAAAACCAATCACAGTACAGCATTAAGCCATACAATCAGAGCTAAGCATTACTGAGGTAAATTGTGTCCTGTGCTGTTAAAAGTTATTGGTGTCATTGCAGCACTATAGTTACCCCAAATTGGATAATTCTGCAATAAAATTGTTAATTTCTGAGGAATTTCAGAGAGATCCTCTATGGAGGCAAAAAAAGTAAATGGTACATTACCGTAATATTCATGACAATCTTTGGAAGCAAATATCTGAAATAATAGCCATTCCCTGTAAGTAAATTAATTATTCTTATATGAGGAGAGAGTAATTTATATTGATTTAAAGAACAACAGTTACTATTTCTGTACTTTGATATGTTCTTATCAGTAGCATGTGTTGTTGGTATTAAATAAACAATGTAAATGGAAATACCACCGCAAAATTCACATAGTAAAGATATAAAATATAGTGTAATAAAAATTATTTATATTCAATTGCGTAAAAAAGCACATCCAATGGTGCCACATGGGTATACAGTACTAGGCAGATAGATGCCAAGAGGACATAAAGCCGATACAATGTTACCAGATATCAACTGACAAACCATTCAGCGAGAACATGCCAACCCTTGCGAAATATAGCAGCAAACTCATTAAAGCTACTAGAATAGACCCCAAAGAGTGAACTGTACACAATATATTTCGCTATGTGCCCACCACGCTTGCAATAGAAACATATAAAAATGTCAATTAAAAAAATATTAACCAAACCCATGTGTCACAAGGAGTCAATGTGCATTTACAATGCAGTGGGGCTTCTCAATGTGCCAGTAGTATTAAAGTTAAAAAAAGTGAAAGGATAAGATTAAAGTAACTAATATTGTATAATATAGTATAAAAGTGTCGTTATGATTTAAACTTCCTTTGCCATCTTCTGCTGGATGTTGATTTGACACTTTGATTTCATTAAAATAATTGTGAAATAATTTACTGTACTGTACACTACACTATGAATAAACAATAATGATCTGAATTAAGTATAGTACGCAGGCATGAAAGCGTGAATGTGTGCGTAGGCGTTAATGCACACCAATTTGCGCATGTGTTAATTTATCTACAGGGTATGGCACCCATGCAGATGGAACCGCTTTCCAGGGACAATCCATGTGTAGTTCTCTGGCTGGATGTGTGGGAATTTTTTGCTTCCACAAGGCGAGTTGGGGGTGAATTGTCCCTGATCCATACACATTAATTTAGTGGTCAGACAGAATTATTATTTGTGTGGTTGTAGTTCAGTGCGTGTCTGGCAGATTGCAAAGTAAATGTCTTTGCCTACAAGGGACATTGAATGCAATAGAGCGGTGCGGCTCAATGTCTGAAAACAGGTTTCTAGAATGCCAGCTAAAAAGTTCTGTATTTACGGTATGGTACAGTATACAGTATTCCTTTGTGAAATTACCTTGCTCACTCAAGACTTTATCTCATGAAAGGGTTTCACATTTTATTAGAAAACACAATGGGGCCTATGCAGAGAGCAGCGCTATTTCGAAATTCGCCATTTTTTGGAGAAAATCACGCAGAAAACAGCAGAAAATGGCGAGTTACGAAAAATGAGCCAATTTTTCTTTTCTATTTCTAAAACTCGCCTCGCGGCTGGCGAGAACCTCCATCTCGCCAGTTTGAAAAATATCCTAATGCAGAGAGGCGCGAACGGCATCTAGCGGCTGTTCGCGCCAATAAAATGGCGCGATTGTCTCCTTTTTGCCTCGCCAGAAAAAATTGGCAAGAAGCTGCCGCTCGCGGCCATTGCAAAGGGAAAAAAAAGGCGCAAATTATTTTTTACACATTTCTGAAGCGCGCATCTCACCAATTTAAACTCGCCACACGCATTCATGTTAAACATAGCAGAATTCGCACATTTCTGCATATGGAGAATAAAACTCTCCAAAAAAGCTACTTTTTAATAAATTCGCCAATTTTAAAATTCGCTGCTCTCTGCATAGGCCCCAATGTATTTTCAAGTGACTTCACGTCTGAGTGTCGCATGGGACATAACATGATGTCAACCCCTTGTAGCATACCTGAATGCAGTGTCGCATAAATGATATTTTCTGCAATTAAAGTAGGGACAGATAAAAATGTAATTCTTTCTGAGATCTTTCACTATATCTTGACAAGTAATAAAAAATTCACCAAATCCACGTGGTTGGAAGAATTCTATAAGACACAATCTCTCTTTGAATGATTGCTTTATTAGAACACCTTCGCATCCCGGTAAGAAAGGAGGTTTCTGGTCACTGCATCCATCTTTTGTGTATATGTTTGATCCCGGCAACTTCCGAAGGAGAAAGATCGGGACCAGTAGATTTAATAATCGTTACGCCGGTGCTGCCCGCAGACCAGACCCGTCCCCTGAGCTGAAGAGGGAAGTGGTAATACACGCACCCGCAGCAAAGGGAGCGTGTCCGGAGTGTGGTATAAAGTGTTGCCAGGCCAGGTGTAGTATGGTAGACAATACTTGCCGGTACCGTTTGTAGAGATAGAGTGAAGAATGCCTTGCTGAGGTCAGGGAATGGAGAACGGAGATAGGTCGTAGTCCAAGCCGTGTTCAAGGGGTTACCAGAGTGAGCGTTGTCCAAGGAGTGCCGAGATCGAGAGCCAGAGGGGGTAGTCATACAAGCCGCGTCAGAACCTGTGAAAACACTGAGAGAATCCAGAAGTACTTCCATACAGAGACTATGTCGAGCAAAGACTGAGAGCAGAGAGGAGCTAGATAAAGCAGGAAGGTCCAATTAGGAACGGAGGCGGGACAGGAAGAGCTACAGGGAGACACTGCAGATTGGTGCAGGCATAACAGGCCAGGTGAGTCTTGTTGGTAACCTGAGAATGCTCTTGTGCGGGGGCAGGGGCGGAGCCTGAGGTCCGGGGGACGGGAAGAAGAGTGTGGAGAATGAGCGCGCTCATGAGAGCGTGAGAATGAGCGCTGAGAAGAGGAATCGCAGAGGGGAGTGATCCCACTACGGCGGCAGGGGTGGGGAGCCGCAGAGGTCAGTAAAGCAGGATTGTTTTGTGTGTCCAGGGACTCCCTGAGGGGAGAGAGTGCTCTGTGTGGGGAGCGTGGATGATGCCGATTTCTGACAGTACCCCCCTCTTCAGGAACGGCCTCAGGATGGCCCATGAACGGTTTCTCTGGAAACTTTTTCCTGAAGGACTTAAGAAGGGCCGGGGCATGAATGTCCTTTAAAGGTACCCATGATCTCTCTTCAGGGCCAAAGCCCTTCCACTGCACCAAGAACTGGAGCTGGCCCCTGGATAGGCGAGAATCCAAAAGAGAATGAACTTCATATTCCTCGTTATTTTGGACAGTAATGGGGTCCGGTTTATGAGTCTGATCCGGAAAGAAGTGACTGGAGATGAATGGTTTTAAGAGGGACACATGAAAGACATTGGGAATCTTCATACTGGGTGGTAGTTGGAGCCGGTATGCCACGGGATTGATTTGTTCACAAATAGGGAAGGGATCCAGGAACTTAGGTGCTAGTTTAGGAGATGGTACCTTGAGGTGGATATTCTTAGAGGAGAGCCATACCAAATCCCCTGGTTTGTAACTGGGTGCCAAACGACGACGACAATCGGCCTGTAGTTTTCGATCTGCGGGAGGAGTCGAGAAGGGTTGACTGAATCCTGGACCATGCGGTTTGGAGGGAAGAAATGCGTTCATCTACGGCTGGTACTCCAGAAGGGATGTTGGGGATGGGAAGACAGGGAGGGTGGAACCCATAATTTATAAAGAAGGGCGACTCCCGGGTGGCCTCGTTTTTGGCAGAATTGACGGCATACTCTGCCCAAGAAAGTAGTTGAGCCCAATCATCCTGGAAATCGGATATGAAACATCTCAGGTACTTCTCCAGGGATTGATTGATTCTCTCCATTTGTCCATTGGACTGAGGATGATAGGCGGAAGAGAAAGAAGAAGAGATGCCCAATCTCTTCGTGAAAGCTCTCCAAAATTTGGATACGAACTGAGAACCTCTGTCAGAAACAATGGACGAAGGGATCCCATGAATCCAGAAAATCTGCTCCGTAAAGATATCAGCAAGGGCGGGGGAGGTGGGTAATCCTTTAAGTGGAATAAAATGGGACATCTTCGAGAACCTGTCCACGACCACCAAGATAGTGTTCATTCCTCTGGACCTGGGCAACTCCACGATGAAGTCCATCGAAATGTGGGACCAGGGGCGGTCAGGAACTGGAAGAGGTAACAGAAAACCCTGAGGCTTTTGACGGAGAGTCTTGCTTTGAGCGCACGTGGGGCAGGCGCGGGTAAATTCCAGAATATCTTGAGACATCCTTGGCCACCAGAAATTCCGACGAATGAGATCAGTAGTCTTCTTAAAACCTGTATGACCTGCAGATTTAGAAGAGTGACCCCAAGACAGGACCTCTGGAACAAATTTGGAAGGTACGAAGAGTTTGTTGTCGGGAACGACCAAGTCCTTGGGAATGCGTCTCTGGGAGTGCAAAATCTTGTCAAGATTCTTGAAAGAAGATGTGGCGAGAATCCTCTCTTGTGGAAGGATAGTCTCCAAAGGTTCCTCTGGTCTCTCTTCAGAAGAATGTATTCGGGAGAGTGCATCTGCCTTTACGTTCTTTGTCCCGGGGATATAGGAAAGGTGAAAATCGAATCGAGAGAAAAAAAGAGCCCAACGAGCCTGTCGTGGACCAAGGCGTCGAGCGTTTTCTATGTAAAGAAGGTTCTTGTTGTCCGTGAGAATAGTAAACGGCTCTTTCGACCCCTCCAGCAGGTGTCTCCACTCTTGAAGAGCCATCTTCATGGCCAGAAGTTCCCTGTTACCCACGTCATAGTTCCTCTCGGCGGATGAGAATTCTTAGAAAAATATGCACAGGGATGTAACTTATCTTGAGGCGTGGGTCTCTGAGAAAGAACGGCTCCAGCGCCGCAATCAGAAGCGTCGACCTCCAGGACGAAGGGAAGTTCAATGTTGGGATGACGGAGAATAGGTGCGG
This sequence comes from Ascaphus truei, assembly GCF_040206685.1. NCBI lineage: Eukaryota > Metazoa > Chordata > Amphibia > Anura > Ascaphidae > Ascaphus > Ascaphus truei. Next base: position 50,157,277 of record NC_134489.1, on the reverse strand, counting down.
ATATAAAAGCTTCCTTGAGTGTCTCGAAGGCGGAGATGGCCTCGGATGACTGTGGCAGGACGGCCTGTAGCCGAGGTCAGGGAACAGTCCACACGTGTAGTTTCAGGATAAATGAAAACGTTCAGTGGCTTTATTTCTCCACAGCATAACATAACATGTGGGTACACTGTCCCTTTAAACAAAACAAATCCTGCTCCACATTGGGAGAACTGACTAACACGCCAGGCCTATCTAGCAGGCTGGCTGGCTAAACCATTTACCAAACCGTAAGTGTATTTTAAGCAGTTAGGAAAACAAATGAACAAGTCTTACTTTGGTTGAAGTAGTTAGTTTGGTGAATCCGTCTGGCTAGCAGCTCACATAGCAGCGTGCTCTTGTCTAACACAGCCAGCTACTGCCAGTAACAACATGCTTTTATACCTTGCTGGCTATCAGGTGTCAGCTTACATCCTGATTACCTAGCTTCCTCCTGAGTTAACCCTTCTGAGTGCTGGATGAAGCACTCAGACATATGTCTCCCAGGCATAACTGATAGGGGTTGACTTCACCCTGTCACAATGACCAAGCAGAAGGATCAGCTCCTTTTTTGGTGAGCTCAGTGAGGGGTACCACAATGGTAGAAAAACTCCGTATAAACTTACGATAGTAATTAGCGAACCCTAAAAAACGTTGTATGGCCTTGAGAGAATTGGGTCTTGGCCATTCAGTGACTGCTTGAAGTTTACCGGAGTCCATCATAAACCCCTCATCGGAAATGATGTACCCCAGGAACGGAGTAGAGGTCTGATGAAAGGTGCACTTCTCCAGTTTGGCGTACAAATGGTGTTCATGGAGACGGGAAAGGACGTAGGAGGTGTGGCGTATATGGTCCTGGAGATCTTTGGAAAAAATCAGGATATCATCCAAGTATACTATAACAAAAATATTGAGTACCTTACGAAAGACGTCGTTGATGAAATCCTGGAAGACAGCGGGAGCATTACATAAGCCGAAAGGCATTACAAGATACTCGTAGTGTCCACTACGCGTGTTGAAGGCCGTTTTACATTCATCCCCCTTCCTGATGCGCACCAGGTTATAGGCACCACGTAGATCCAACTTGGAAATAATCTTGGCCCCCTGTAATTTATCGAACAGTTCGGTAATAAGGGGAAGGGGGTAACGATTTTTGATAGTTATATGGTTCAAGCCCCTGTAATCGATGCAAGGCCTCAACGACCCGTCCTTTTTCTTGACGAAGAAAAACCCAGCCCCTGCTGGGGAATTGGAGTGACGAATAAAGCCTTTCTTGAGATTCTCCTGGATATATTCATCCATAGCGTGAGATTCTGGTAACGACAAGGGGTAGGTCTTGGACTTGGGTAGGGAGTAACCTGGAACCAGATCGATCGGACAATCGTAAGTCCTGTGTGGCGGCAAAATGTCTGACTGTACCTTATTGAAAACGTCCCGGAATTGGTGGTAAACAGAAGGTAGAATAACTTCGGGAACAGAGGTATTGGCCAGCAGTTGATGAGTCTCGTCTGACCTCGGCCTCCAGGAGATGGGAGCAGAGGAAGTCCAGTCAATGAGAGGATTGTTAAGCTGTATCCAAGGAAGACCAAGTGTGATGGGTATCCCAGGAGCGTGAATGGCATCGAGAACTAAGATCTCCTTGTGCAGATGTGAAGACAGAAGCAAGGGGGCTGTCTCTAAGGAGATGTGGGCTGGGGTAAGAGGACGTCCATCGATACCGACGAGTGCGATGGGAACCTTCTTCCTCACGAGCGGTATGCGGTTTAACCTGGCGAATTCAAGGTCCACGAAGTTTCCTCCAGCTCCTGAGTCAATGAAAGCGGCGGTAGAAGTCTGGAACTTATCGCCTGAAAGGGAGACTGGAAATGAAGTTTCTTAGGGAGTTCACTTTTATGAAGGGGACGTGGAGACATTACACCCAGAGAGATCCCCTCTGTACTCACTGGGTATTCCCGTTTCCCGGACGCAGTGGACACTCCCGAACCAGATGCTCCATGGATCCGCAGTAGAAACACAATCCCCCGGCGTGACGGAACTGCCGTATCGGTGTGCGGATGCGTTGTACCCCCAATTGCATTGGCTCTGGCAACTCCAGTGCAGGACGAAGAGGTGTGGTAGCACTTGGGGGAGCAGGAGTGCTGCTGGGAGTACTGGAGAACAGAACTTGAAAGTTATGGAAGCGAGTGCACTGACACTCTGAGCGGCGTACCTGGATCCATTGATCCACTCGGACGGCCAAATCAATGAGGACCTCCAATTGATCCAGCCTGGATTGACGAGAGAGTTCATCCTTGATGGGATCTGTCAAGCCTTGCCAGAATACGGACACGAGAGCCTCTTGTCCCCAGTTAGCCTCGGCTGCTAGAGTCCGGAATTCCACAGCATACTGTGTCACCATTCGCCGTCCCTGAGTGTTCTGGAGAAGAGAAACAGATGCATCTCCCAACAAGCGGGGAATCGAATACTTGTTGGAACTCTGCTTTAAATGCCGGGTAATCTTGGGTAAGATCAGAACGTCGCTCCCAAACCGGGGAAGCCCAAGGTAGGGCGCTGCCAGTGAGGAGGTTATAAATGTAGGCTACCTTCTTGCGACCAGTATTGTAGAGATGGGGGGCCATTTCAAACTGCACCTCACACTGGTTTAGGAAACCCCTACATTCTTGCGGTTCACCTGCATAAGGCTTGGGGGGAGGAATCCTTACATCGGAGCTGCTAACTGCGCTTGCGGAGTGGGGGCTTACATCTGGCGAGGTCGCGGTCGGTACTCGGTCTGAGAGTACTGCGACCTGGCGTGTAAGTGCCACAATTTGATCCGCCATGGCCTGGTTTTGCTGAAGCAGATTGGAGAGAAACTGTTGAAGTTCGGTCTGGTCTGCGTCTTGTGGGCTCGACATAATGTTACGCCGGTGCTGCCCGCAGACCAGACCAGTCCTCTGAGCTGAAGGGGGAAGTGGTAATACACGCACCCACAGCAAAGGGAGCGTGTCCGGAGTGTGGTATAAAGTGTTGCCAGGCCAGGTGTAGTAAGGTAGACAATACTTGCCGGTACCGGTTGTAGAGATAGAGTGAAGAATGCCTTGCCGAGGTCAGGGAGTGGAGAGCGGAGATAGGTCGTTATCCAAACCGTGTTCAAGGGGTTACCAGAGTGAGCGTTGTACAAGGAGTGCCGAGATCGAGAGCCAGAGGGGGTATCGTACAAACCGCGTCAGAACCTGTGAAAACACTGAGAGAATCCAGAAGTACTTCCATACAGAGACTATGTCGAGCAAAGACTGAGAGCAGAGAGGAGCTAGATAAAGCAGGAAGGTCCAATTAGGAACGGAGGCGGGACAGGAAGAGCTACAGGGAGACACTGCAGATTGGTGCAGGCATAACAGGCCAGGTGAGTCTTGTTGGTAACCTGAGTATGCTCGTGTGGTGTGTGGGGGCGGAGCCTGAGGTCCGGGGGACGGGAAGAAGAGTGTGCAGAATGAGCGCGCTCCGTAACGTGTGTATGCGCGTGGACCGAGCCAGTGGATGGTGCAGGTGTGCGAGCGGGAGGACGTGGGCACGCCCGGCGCTGAGAAGAGGAATCGCTGAGGGGAGTGATCCCGCGACAGCGGCAGGGGCGGGGAGCCGCAGAGGTCGGTAAGGCAGGATTGTTTTGTGTGTCCAGGGACTCCCTGAGGGGAGAGAGTGCTCTGTGTGAGGAGCGCGGAGGACGCCGATTCCTGACACCGAGCCGGTATCTCCAATGTGCTACCACCTGCTTACCTGCTTCAGCCTGAAGGCCTGCCTCAATATCAATACTACTACGAGTACGTTCCAACCGTCACTGAAAAGCAGATGAACCTTGTAGGAGGACATGTGCAGAGGTACACAATGGAGACTGTTGTAAGGTGAAATCATAACAAGGCTTTATTGTGCCTGTCGCTTAAAACAGCAAAAATAAAAAACATAAGCGAAGTAGTGAGCCAAACAAAGAAAACCTATCTCTGCTTTGGAGACTATCTACACATATAGCTCAGCCCTCTCTGACTGGGTTGGTTAGCTAGGCTCTTTACCAGCCCCAAATATATAGCATGAAATAAGCAGATATAGAAAGTCTCATAAATGAAAGTCTTATCTGTTCCTTGTGGTTTAGAGGGAAAATCTTCTCTGTCCCTGGTTCAGCTCCCTTTTCCTCAGGGTGTGTCAGCATTCAGGTTTAGAAGTTTCCCCTGTGTCTTGAAAGCAGCTCTGCTGTTTCCTCTGGCAGGGCTCAAAACAAGTGTATCTCCAAGTTCAGCTCAGGTGTGAGATAAAGAGTCTCACTTCCTGTCTCAACAGACATGCTTTTCTAAGCCATCTAAATCAGGCAGGTGGTGTTAGTTAATTGCCTACCAGCAGTTAACCACCACACTGCTGGATTAGAGGCACATTTGTGAAGAGGGATAAGTCCCCTGTTACATACCTCCCCTGTTTGTGGGAAGCTCGGGCTTACCACGGCCAAAGCCCATCCTTCCACTCTCATTCGAGATCTTTGTGACTTGAATGAGAGTGGATGGAGGAAGAGAACCCTCTGTCCCGCTGGGATTGGAGCCCTTTCTCCAGTTTATTTTTGTCTCCTCCCGAAGGTGCTTGAGATCAGCACTCCTCAGTCGCTCGAGGAGGACTTTTTCCATGTAAAGTCTTTTTACCGCGTGCGCGGTCATGAGATTTCTGTTGCGTCGAGCACTCCTCTTTTTGTAGACAAACTGTATTGCAACAGTTGTAGCGCAGTTAGGACTAGCCCTTAGAGTTTTCCGCTTTTGAAGCGGTCTTTCTGCACCTCCTCCACACAACGGAGTCGCCAGTTCAGCTTCTTTGGGACTGAGTTGCACCTCCACCGTCCTTTCCAGAGAACGTCCTATCTTTTCAGCTTCCTCAGCTAAGGATTCTTCTGGCTTTGATTCTGCACTCCTACCTCTGTTTGTTGCCTGTTGGGCAGCTGTAGGTTTGGCTAGTGCTTTCTTAGGTGGCTCAAACTTCATAATCTTGTTTTGAAGGTGCGTGGAGTCTCCAACTCTCACTGCACCCTTGTCCTCACGGGCATTAGTTACTGTGGGAAACTGGTGCTTGGGCAGAGCCAATATCTTTATCGTATTGGAGGAATCTGTAAGTTACTGGTCTGCAGAGTCTCATCCTGTTTGAGTGCGTCTTGCCAGTCTCTTCTCAGGGAATTTATCTGCGTACTTTGCTTTCTCTGAGCTTGCTTCCATATTTTTATTGAATTGTGAAGCACTATGAACTTCTTTGCTTGGGCCACAGTTATTTGTTTTACTTGCTGGACCTTCTTATGCTCCCTTTTGTGCCGGGTCACCTGGATTCTAAGCTTGGCCTCTAGCGATGCTTTGGTAACGCTCAGGGTAGCCTTCAGTTTCTCATGCTGCTTTGCGGGGACATACTGGGTAATCAGACATTCCTGCAGCACTTGAATTTCTTTAACAGCTTGCAGCTTTTCTTCCTGCAGCGTTTGCTGCTTCTCCTCAGCATACTGGAGGTGTGTACGCAGACCTTGCAGTTGGTTCTGCAGTCGGTGTTCTGCTTCAAACTTTTCCTTGACTTCGTCTGTCAACTGAAAATTTTCTTCTTTCAGTTTTAAGTTTTCCCTTTTTAATCTTGCATTTTCTCCTTTTTCAGTCTCTGTATTATTCAGGGCCTCTTTGCAGTCCTTCTTCCATTTACACACATCTGCTTTGAGAATGACAATCTCCTGGCGTGAGACTTCCTTTTCTAGGTTGAGGGTCTGAAGCTCCTTCTGAGAGACTTTGAGATCTGTATCAAGATTGACAATAGTTTCTTTAGCAATGTCCAGCTCCTCAGTGAGACTGTGTAGTTCCTTTCTGGAAACTTCCAGGTCTGTGCGGCAGCTGTTGGTCTCATGATGTGAGGCATTCAGCTCTATGCGAAGAGTGTAAACCTCTTGCTGGAACACTGTCATCTGCTTCAGTGCCTCCTCATACTTCCGCTTTAGCGTAGCCACCATTTTATCAGATTGGCTCTGCTTTTCATCCATGGCGGAAATAGTAGCATTTGCAGTATCTAGCTCAGTCATGAGATCGTCCAATTCTGTCCTGGCTAAAGAGTAAATTGTGAGCACATCTTTTTGTAGCCTCACATTATTTTTCTGTAGCTCTGTGGATCCATCTTCCTTTTGTTTCAATTGTTCATGTAGCATATCACAGTCATGCCTGGCATTTTTCAGAGCATCTTCAGGGCTGGTCAAGGGATTGTCACTCACTGGTTCCGGCCCCACTTCCCTGGGATGGTTGGTTGAGGGTTCCTCACTGTTGGCACCGGACAGACACTTCTTTGGGGTACACGACTTCGGTTAACCGCGGGGCGAATTCTCCATTTTCTCTAGGCTGCAGGGCAACTCGGTCCCCCTTTTCCTCCGCAGGATCTGCGGACGTGTCTGTTCCTTCCACGGTAAGTGAAGAACCGCTTTTCTTTTTCCGCTTTTTTGTTTTGGATGACTCCGTCCCATCAGGAATACTGGGGTCCCCTTCTTTATTTGATACTTTAGCAGCTTCATTATATACGCCAGGCTTTCCTTACAGTTGCTTTAGCTGACAGAAATATTGGGTGATCTGCTGCTCCCGCTCTTTCTCCTGCTGATCATATTCGTCATCAAAGGGAGCGGTCTTTTCGGTTCGTGCCAAGTTCAGGCACCCCCACAATTCTTGGGGTGTTTTGTGGGTGTGACTCGGTTCGGATTCCCAGTAAGAGATGTCTTCCTCTTTATTGGACTGGAAGTGCCACTCTTCCATGGGGTAGGGTTCATTACAGGAACGCTGCATCTTGTCCTCCATTTTTAGGCTATCAGGTGTCATTTTCTTCCTCACCTCAGGAGGCGCTACTGCAACTGTTGCCACTGTATTTGCTAGAACCCCCAATTGTGGTAGTCCTACAGGTGGGCATATTTTGCTTGTAGAGGTCGTAGCTCTCACAGGCATTTCTGTAGACTTTTCTTTCTTGGGTAAGTTTTACACTCAGCATTTGTTTGCTAAAAATTCCCCTGCTTCAGCACAGTCTTGTATCAATTTTCACACTTTTCTGCATATACTCCATTCACAGCTGGTAGCTCTATGCGGTGTGGTAACCTTTATTTGCAAAATCAGTACCGCTCGTGGGTCACCATCTGTATTCACTGCTTCAGCGAAACTTTTGAAAACAACAAACACCTATCCCTTTTTAAGGGCTGACTCACTTCTTGAACCCTGACTATGGCTGGAAGGCAAAACTCCTATTTCAATGACCATATTACACTTTGTGATAGGCAAATAAGGTTTAGCTGCTTCAGCAGTCTCTCTCCTCTTGGGATTGGGGAAAAGAGTCCATCTGTGGTTTTGTAGGTTTCAGTGCAGTGTAAGTTTCCTGCCTGGGTGTGTATCCCTTTCATTTTGATCTCTGCTGCAGGTGAATCTTTGTTTTTGTTGCTCAGGTTTGTTTGCAAGACTGTATGCAGGCAAAAGCCCCCCCAAAAAATCCACAGGTAATCTCCAGCCCTTTAAACTTCAAAGGCCCCTCTCATCCCAAATTTCTGACACCATATGTAGGAGGACATGTGCAGAGGTACACAATGGAGACTGTTGTAAGGTGAAATAATAACAAGGCTTTATTGTGCCTGTCGCTTAAAACAGCAAACAAAACCAACATTAGCGAAATAGTGAGCCAAACAAAGAAAACCTATCTCTGCTTTGGAGACTATCTACACATATAGCTCAGCCCTCTCTGACTGGGTTGGTTAGCTAGACTCTTTACCAGCCCCAAATATATAGCATGAAATAAGCAGATATAGAAAGTCTCATAAATGAAAGTCTTATCTGTTCCTTGTGGTTTGGAGGGAAAATCTTCTCTGTCCCTGGTTCAGCTCCCTTTTCCTCAGGGTGTGTCAGCATTCAGGTTTAGAAGTTTCCCCTGTGTCTTGAAAGCAGCTCTGCTGTTTCCTCTGGCAGGGCTCAAAACAAGTGTCTCTCCAAGTTCAGCTCAGGTGTGAGCTAAAGAGTCTCACTTCCTGTCTCAACAGACAGGCTTTTCTAAGCCATCTAAATCAGGCAGGTGGTGTTAGCTAATTGCCTACAAGCAGTTAACCACCACACTGCTGGATTAGAGGCACATTTGTGAACAGGGATAAGTCCCCTGTTACAAACCTACATCCCAGATACCTGCCCTGACCTGAGGACCTGCCTCAACTTCATTATATGTCTCCGCCTGGCTACCTGTCCCAATATCATTATTAGCATGGACCAAACAACTCTGTCAGTGAGATGAACCTGCACACCAACTAGATGAATGACTCAAGCATCTACCCAAAATACACCCCTTGCATCAACATTGGGTCACCACCACCCAGTTGACAAGGGTTATAACCAAGGTAAAGATAATGTACTGTACAGTAGTAATTGTAATTCCCAATGACACATACTGCACCGACACACTTTATTCGAGCAAATACCCAGTATGTACCTGGCAGATACCTGGAATGCGCCGCTCCTCACCTCTGACAAGCCCCGTTGCATTTGCCTTCCCAGCCTGGGTTCATGCCTGGCTGACGGGCGGCTGATCTGTTAAATGATAATGATTAGGATTTAATAGGCTGCAATGCTTCGCGTGTCTACCAGATGGCATAAATTCATGAATTGTAATGCAGTATATATATATATATATATACTGTGCAGTATTGCAGCCAGCGGGAATAAAATGCTTCAATCCCTGCCTGGAAAATAACCCAATGCACTCGGGCAGAAAACAGTCACAAACCTCAATACACCCGGGTATACCCGAATTCGTGGGACTAGCCGAGCTCGAATAAAGTGTGTCGCCAGTGTACTGTACTGTACAGTATGCGTGTCATAGCCCGTAAATGCATTGGCGCATGCACACTGTCCTGGGACCTCTTCTCTTTTCTCTGTACACACTCTCTCTAGGTGACCTAATAACATCTTTTGGGTTTAATTATCACCTCTATGCTGACGACACACAAATATACTTTTCAACACCCGACCCTACACCTGCTGTACAAACCAAAGTTTCTGAATGACTCTCTGCTATATCATACTGGATGGCCCTCCGCCGCCTTAAACTCAACATGGCTAAAACAGAGCTCCTCATACATCCTCCCAAACCTGCCCCTACTACCTCCTTCCACATTACTGTTGGAACTACGATCATTTACCCAGTAGCCCAAGCACGCTGCCTAGGGGTCATACTCGACTCCTCTCTCACATTCGCCCCTCACATTCAAAACATTTCTAAAACCTGTCACTTTTCCTCTGCAATATAACAAAGATACGCCCTTTCCTCTGTTGCTCGACTGCTAAAACTCTGACTCAGGACCTCATTCTCTCCCGTCTTGATTACTGTAACCTCCTGCTGTCCGACCTTCCTGCCTCTCACCTGTCTCCCCTACAATCTATCCTAAATGCTGCTGCCAGAATCACTCTACTCTTTCCTAGATCTGTCTCAGCATCTCCCCTCATGAAATCCCTCTCCTGGCTTCCGATCAAATCCCGCATCTCACGCTCCATTCTTCTCCTCACTTTTAAAGCTTTACACTCTTCTGCCCCTCCTTACATCCCAGCCCTAATTTCTCGTTATGCACCATCCAGACTCTTGCGCTCTTCTCAAGGATGTCTTCTTTCTACCCCCTTTGTATCTAAAGCCCTCTCCCGCCTTAAACCTTTTTCACTGACTGCCCCACACCTCTGGAATGCCCTTCCCCTCAGTACCCGACTAGCACCCTCTCTATCCACCTTTAAGACCCACCTTAAGACACACTTGCTTAAAAAAGCATATGAATAGCAATGTGGATATTCTGAACACATGATACATAAAGCTTGGCCCCCTGCAGATGCACTTACCAGAACTCCCTCCTACTGTCTCTGTACGTTCTCCCTACCTACCAATTAGACTGTAAGCTCCTCGGGGTAGGGACTCCTCTTCCTTAATGTTACTTTTATGTCTAAAGCACTTATTCCCATGATCTGTTATTTATATTATCTGTTATTTATTTGATTACCACATGTATTACTACTGTGAAGCGCTACACTACCGACACACTTTATTGAAGTGTGGTCGGTACCGCAAGCCGGGAAATCTCCCGGCTTGCTAGTGGCCGCCCCTCGGCGTGCCGCGCGTCATAGACGCGCGGTCACGCGTCATCGGGAGCGTGCGCCCCCTGCACGCGTGTCCAGGGGCTCCCCGAGGGAGCCCTGGTGTCCCGCGATCGCGGGACAGCGGCAGGGGGTTCCGGGGGACCCGGCGGACCCGGCAGCGGTAGGGAGAGCGCCCCGATCGGAGGGCGCTCTTCCGCTGCTTCGGCGCGCGCCCGTCACACTCGGGCGCGCGCCAGGCTACTGCTGCGGCACAGAACGGGCAAATGCTCGAATAAACTGTGCCGCAGCAGTATGTACATTAATGGCGCTATATAAATAAAGACATACAATACAATACAATACACACTGTAGCTTGCGTTCACAAATGCGCACTTTTGTGTGCTTTCACGCATGTGTATTACAGACGCTGCAGCCATCATTTTAACAAATACCTGGGTACATCCTGTGTTGTGCCGCGTGGTACGCCCAAGATAGTCAGTTCCAGACTAATGGCCACCAGATTAACACTAAGGAAAAAAGAGAGATCCAGCGCTCCACGGATTTCAAGATAAATGAATTTATTGTGCCACACGACGTTTCGACCAACAGGTCTTTTTCAAGTGATTAGTGCCTAATTTATCTTGAAATCCGTGGAGCGCTGGATCTCTCTTTTTTCCTCAGTGTACATTGGAATTTGCCTGGCAGGTACTTCCTTGAACCAGCAGCACCAGTAAACTGTATGTATTTATTTATATTGTGGTGTGCAGCCTTAAACCCCATTACATTGGCACCAGATTAACACAGCAGGGGTCCCTGCTGTGTGAATCCTACCGGGATCTGCCTTTACAGTAAGTAATAGATGCGCAATAAGAGGTAGGCTGAATCAGTCACTCTAACTGCATGCCTCTAACAGGCAATCACGGGGGTTTTATTAAAATTCTAAGATTACAGTAATGTAGCAGGGGGTCTCTGGAGCTGAACCACATTGTTTTCAGGTTCCGGGACCCCCTACTTCCCGAGATACTGGCCCCGTTATGGGGTGCCGGTATCCCCATACCGGGGCCTGTATCTCGGGAAGTAGAAGGTCCCCGAGGCTGAAATCAACTTTGTTCAACCCAGGACTACCTGTGGTGTTATCCCCAAGGGGGTGGGTGGTTAGGCCTCCAGGGTGGGTAGTGGGGGATGGTAATTAGGCCTCCCGGTTGGGTAGTGGGGGAGGGTGGTTAGGCCTCCCAGGTGGGTAGTGGGGAAGGGTGTTAGGCCTCCTGGGTGCGTCGTGGTGGAGGATAGGTTAACCCCTTAATTACTCTAGCGGTTACTAACCGCAAAGGTGATTAAGGGGTTAGGGGACATTAGATTGTCGCTTTTTATTCTTGGGTATTTTTTGAAGCACCGGAGGGCATGGACGGTGTGAGGATGAGGGTGGCCTTCATCGTGGCAGCCTGGCAAGGGTGAGTGCAAGATTTATTTATTTTATTTCTGCTGCTTATTGTATTTTAAATGGGCAAATGCATTATTATCCATATGTGGATAATAGTAATTTTGCCCATTTCTGTACTATATGTGTTAGGTGGGGGTGTATTTATTTAAAAGCATTTATGTATTTTTTATTTTATTTTTTTGGGGCACAGAATTGGCACTGCAGGGAAGCGGGGATCCCCGGACACCCGTGGGGACCACCCGAGGGCCACCGCCGGCCTATAGTATAATTCCTGTGCATCCCAATTTTTTTTTACATATGTTATGCATGTTAGGTGGGTATAGGGGTTGTTGGGGGCGCAGGGGTGGGGGGTGTATTAGATATTGCTAGATTTATTGGGGGCCTAAGAGGTGGGTAGTGGGGCTGTTGTGTGTATTGTTTTTTGTGGGTAGCGGGCGTGGGTGAAGGGCGTCAGTTTTTTTATTTGGTACGTGTCACGTGGGAGTTAGGGAGGCGATATATATGACTCACAGATTATGATGCGATGTGCCTACGCATGTCATATTTGGGTAAAAATATCCACACGGTCTAAGGGGGCAAAAACTTTTCTGGGTAACAGTTTGCATCAAATGTAAGAATTCCTCTCTTACATTTGACACAAATTCAAGCAAAAACTAAACTTCTGGTGGCACTTTACTTTACATTGATACGTCTAATCTCAGTTATTTTTATTTTGATCTTTCGATAAATATGATGTTTTTAAGACCATGTTTTGCCCGGTATGAATGTTGACACCATTGTCTAATTAAAACAAGATTCAGAGGTACATTTTGTAAATAGAATACCTAAACTATGCATCACAAAAAACAGCAGAATTATTTTCAAATATGACATATATATGCAAATTCCAGCACATTTTCTGGCTGTCAGAATACATGTGCAGTGAGTACTAATCATTTTTATTCATCATTAAACAAGAAGGTTATTTTTATTTGCTAATCAAAAACATACAGAAATAGTTATGTACAGCTTCAACATGAGCTCATGTTAAGCTGCTTTTATTCTTGGCTGTAAGCTGGCCAGCTAATTTGATTTCCAGACAAAGGGGACCATATGAAGAATAGTTTTTTTTAAATGAATTGGCTGTAAGCTGGCCAGATAATTTGATTTTCAGAAAAAGGGGACCATATAAAGAATTGTTTTTTTGAAAATGAATTGAAAGAGTGCATTGTGTCTAAAAAAAATCAATGTCTTAACTGAAACCATTAGGGATATATGTGGGTATGTGATTATTCATGCTCTGACATTTGGTGTGCATTTTCTTATTCATTGCATGGTGTAAGTCATGTTCATATTCATGAAGGGAGAGATCCAAATAGAAATAGCCGATGCACAGCCAAAATAGAGATATCACTTTTTTATTAAGTACTTCCAGTGTGAAACATGTTAGAGGATTACCAGGATTACTTTATGGTTTTTAACCAATAAATACTTTGCTATTTTGGCTGTGCACTGGCTATTTCTATTTGGATCTCTCCCTTCATCTATTCAACCCTGGGAGCACGCCTTGCGGGAGTCGTTGCAGCGCATCATGAGGAGTTCAAAAGTGAGTTCTTCAACATTATTGTGCTTTAGTTCTAAGCCAGTTGTGTTGTCTGCTTACCCCCTTCATATCTGATGT